>NW_027311899.1:102500-110000 GCF_040954645.1 Diabrotica undecimpunctata | reverse complement strand
GCACACACACACGCACACACGCACACACACATACACTCTTCACCTCCCGACTCCTACTTATTAGTCGCCCCTTACATGAGGCAGATCCTTCTTGCCTCGGCCGTATTCTCATCACTGCAAGCCAAACGGACACACACACATACACACACACTCACACACGCACACACACGGACACACGCACACACACATACACCCTTAACCTCTCGACTCCTACTCATTAGTCGCCTCTTAAGACAGGCAGGGCCTTCTTGCCACTTGCCTCTTATTTTTGCGGGCCGAACGGACACACACACACTCACACACACACACACACACATACACTCTTAACCTCATGACTCCTACCCATTGGTCGCCTGTTACGACATTCAGGGACTTCTAGCCACGGACGTTTCTTATCTCTGCGGGACGAACGGACACACACACACACACACTCACACACACATACACTCTTAACCTCTCGACTTCTACCCATTAGTCGCCTCTTACGACATTCAGATGCTTCTTGCCACGGACGTATTCTTATCTCTGCAAGCCGAACGGACACACACACATACTCACACACACACACACACACGCACACACGCACACACACACACACATACACTCTTCACCTCTCGACTCCTATCCATTAGTCGCCTCTTAAGACAGGCAGGGCCTTCTTGCCACGGACGTATTCTTATCTCAGCGGGCCGAACGGACACACACACACACACACTCACACACACACATACACTCTTAACCTCTCGACTCCAACCGATTAGTCCCCTCTTACGACATTCAGGGGCTTCTTGCCACGGACGTATTCTTATCTCTGCAAGCCGAACGGACACACACACACTCTAACACACACACGCACGCACACACGCACACATACACACACAAACACACACTGACACACACACGCACGCACACACACACACACACACAAATACACTCTCCACCTCTCGACTTCTACCCATTAGTCGCCTCTTACGACAGGCATGGCCTTCTTGCTTCGGTTGTATTCTAATTTCTGCAAGCCGAAAGAACACACACATACATACACACACACACACACTTACACACGCACAAACACATACACACGTACACACAAACGAACACACGCACACACACACACGTACACTCTTCATCTCTCGACTCCTACCCATTAGTCGCTCCTTACAGCAAGCATGGCCTTCTTGCCACAGACGTATTCTTATCTCTGCGAGCAGAAGGGATACACACACACACACATACACACACATACTTACACACACACGCACACACGCACACACACATACACTCTTCACCTCTCGACTCCTACCCATTAGTCGCCTCTTACGACAGGCGTGGCCTTCTTACCACGGCTGTATTTTTATCTCTGCCAACTGAAGGGACACACATACACACACACTCAAACACACACACATGCACACACGCACGCACACATACACTCTTCTCCTCTCGACTCCTACCTATTAGTCGCCTCTTACGACAGGCAGGGTCTTCTTGCTTCGGCCGTGTTCTTATCTCTGCAAGCCGAACAGACACACACACATACTCACACACGCACGCACACATACACTCTTCTCCTCTCGACTCCTACCCATTAGTCGCCCCTTACGACTGGCATGGCTTTCTTGCCGCGGCTGTGTTCTTATCTCATTAGTCGCCTCTTACGACAGGCATGGCCTTCTTGCTTCGGTCGTATTCTAATTTCTGCAAGCCGAACGGACACACACATACATACACACACACTTACACACGCACACACAAAGGAACACACACACACATACACTCTTTATCTCTCGATTCCTACCAATTAGTCGCTCCTTACAGCAAGCATGGCCTTCTTGCCACGGCCGTATTCTTATCTATGCAAGCCGAACGGACACACACACATACACACACATACTTACACACACACGCACACACGCACACACGCACACACACACATACACTCTTCACCTCTCGACTCCTACCCATTAGTCGCCTTTTACGACAGGCATGGCCTTCTTACCACGGCTGTATTTTTATCTCTGCGAGTCGAAGGGACACACACACACATTCACACACACACACACACGCGCACACACGTACACTCTTCACCTCTCGACTCCAACCCATAAGTCGCCTCTTACGACAGGCATTGCCTTCTTGCAACCGCTGTTTTGTTATCTCTGCGAGCCGAAGGGACACACACACATACACACACACACTCACACACACACACGCACACACGCACGCACAAATACATTCTTCACCTCTCGACTCCTACCCATTAGTCGCCCCTTACGACAGGCAGGACATTCTTGCTTCGGCCGTGTTCTTATCTCTGCAAGCCGAACGGACACACACACATACTCACACACCCACACACACACACGCATACACGCACACACACACATACAATCTTCACGTCTCGACTCCTACCTATTAGTCGCCTCTTACGATAGGCAGGGCCTTCTTGCCTCGGACAAGTTCTTATCTCTGCAAGCCGAACTAACACACACACATACTCACACACGCACACACACACGCACACACGCACACACACATACACTTTTCACCTCCCGACTCCTACTTATTAGTCGAACCTTACAAGAGGCAGATCCTCCTTGCCTCAACCGTATTCTTATCTCTGCAAGCCAAATGGACACACACACACATACACACACTCACACACGCTTACACACGGACACACGCACACACACACATACACTCTTCACCTCTCGACTCCTACCCATTAGTCGCCTTTTAAGACCGGCAGGGCCTACTTGCCACGGACGTATTCTTATCTCTGCGGGCCGAACGGACACACACATACTCACACACGCACACACAGACGCACACACGCACACACACACATACACTCTTCACCTCTCGACTCCTACCTATTAGTCGCCCCTTACAACAGGCAGGGTCTTCTTGCCTTGGCCGTATTCTTATCTCTGCAAGCCGAACGGACACACACACATACTCACACACCCACACACACACACGCACACACGCACACACACACACACATACACTCTTAACCTCTCGACTCCTATCCATTAGTCGCCTCTTAAGACAGGCAGGGCCTTTTTGCCACGGACGTATTCTTATCTCTGCGGGCCGAACGGACACACACACACACACACTCTAACACACACACGCACGCACACACGCACACATACACACACAAACACACACTGACACACACACGCACGCACACACACACACACACACACACACACACACACACAAATACACTCTCCACCTCTCGACTTCTACCCATTAGTCGCCTCTTACGACAGGCATGGCCTTCTTGCTTCGGTTGTATTCTAATTTCTGCAAGCCGAAAGAACACACACATACATACACACACACACACTTACACACGCACAAACACATACACACGTACACACAAACGAACACACGCACACACACACACGTACACTCTTCATCTCTCGACTCCTACCCATTAGTCGCTCCTTACAGCAAGCATGGCCTTCTTGCCACGGACGTATTCTTATCTCTGCGAGCAGAAGGGATACACACACACACATACACACACATACTTACACACACACGCACACACGCACACACACATACACTCTTCACCTCTCGACTCCTACCCATTAGTCGCCTCTTACGACAGGCATGGCCTTCTTACCACGGCTGTATTTTTATCTCTGCGAACTAAAGGGACACACATACACACACACTCAAACACACACACACATGCACACACGCACGCACACATACACTCTTCTCCTCTCGACTCCTACCTATTAGTCGCCTCTTACGACAGGCAGGGTCTTCTTGCTTCGGCCGTGTTCTTATCTCTGCAAGCCGAACAGACACACACACATACTCACACACGCACGCACACATACACTCTTCTCCTCTCGACTCCTACCCATTAGTCGCCCCTTACGACTGGCATGGCTTTCTTGCCGCGGCTGTGTTCTTATCTCTGCGAGCCGAAGACACACACACACACATACACACACACGCACACTCACAAACACACACACACACAGGCAAACACGCACGCACACACGCACACACACACGCACACACACACGCACACACACATACATTCTTCACCTCTCGACTCCTACCTATTAGACGCCTCTTACGATAGGCAGGGCCTTCTTGCCTCGGTCAAGTTCTTATCTCTGCAAGCCGAACTAACACACACACATACTCACACACGCACACACACACGCACACACGCACACACACATACACTCTTCACCTCTCGACTCCTACCCATTAGTCGCCTCTTACGACAGGCAGGAACTTCTTGCCACGGCCGAGTTTAATCTCTGTGAGTCGAAAGGACACACACACTGACACACACACGCACGCACACACACACACACACACACACACACAAATACACTCTCCACCTCTCGACTTCTACCCATTAGTCGCCTCTTACGACAGGCATGGCCTTCTTGCTTCGGTCGTATTCTAATTTCTGCAAGCCGAACGGACACACACATACATACACACACACTTACACACGCACTCACAAAGGAACACACACACACACACACACACACATACACTCTTCATCTCTCGATTCCTACCAATTAGTCGCTCCTTACAGCAAGCATGGCCTTCTTGCCACGGCCGTATTCTTATCTATGCAAGCCGAATGGACACACACACATACACACACATACTTACACACACACGCACACACGCACACACACACACACACACATACACTCTTCACCTCTCGACTCCTACCCATTAGTCGCCTTTTACGACAGGCATGGCCTTCTTACCACGGCTGTATTTTTATCTCTGCGAGTCGAAGGGACACACACACACATACACACACATACACACACACATTCACACACACACACACGCGCACACACGTACACTCTTCACCTCTCGACTCCAACCCATTAGTCGCCTCTTACGACAGGCATTGCCTTCTTGCAACTGCTGTTTTGTTATCTCTGCGAGCCGAAGGGACACACACAAATACACACACACTCACACACATACACGCACACACGCACGCATAAATACATTCTTCACCTCTCGACTCCTACCTATTAGTCGCCCCTTACGACTGGCATGGCTTTCTTGCCATGCGAGATGCTTTTATCTCTGCGAGCCGAAGACACACACACACACATACACACACACACACACACACACTCACAAACACACACACACACACGCAAACAGGCACGCACACACGCACACACACACGCACACACGCACGCACACACGCACACACACATACACGCACACACGCACACACACATTCATTCTTCACCTCTCGACTCCTACCTATTAGTCGCCTCTTACGACAGGCAGGGCCTTCTTGCTTCGGCCGTGCTCTTATCTCTGCAAGCCGAACGGACACACACACATACTCACACACGCACACACACACGCATACACGCACACACACACATACAATCTTCACCTCTCGACTCCTACCTATTAGTCGCCTCTTACGATAGGCAGGGCCTTCTTGCCTCGGACAAGTTCTTATCTCTGCAAGCCGAACTAACACACACACATACTCACACACGCACACACACACGCACACACGCACACACACATACACTCTTCACCTCCCGACTCCTACTTATTAGTCGAACCTTACAAGAGGCAGATCCTCCTTGCCTCGGACGTATTCTAATCTCTGCAAGCCAAATGGACACACACATACACACACTCACACACGCTTACACACGGACACACGCACACACACACACATACACTCTTCACCTCTCGACTCCTACCCATTAGTCGCCTTTTAAGACCGGCAGGGCCTTCTTGCCACGGACGTATTCTTATCTCTGCGGGCCGAACGGACACACACACATACTCAAACACGCACACACACACGCACACACGCACACACACACATACACTCTTCACCTCTCGACTCCTACCTATTAGTCGCCCCTTACAACAGGCAGGGTCTTCTTGCCTTGGCCGTATTATTATCTCTGCAAGCCTGACGGACACACACACATACACACACACTCACACACGCACACACACACGCACACACGCACACACACACATACACTCTTCACCTCTCGACTCCTACCTATTAGTCGCCCCTTACAACAGGCAGGGTCTTCTTGCCTTGGCCGTATTATTATCTCTGCAAGCCTGACGGACACACACACATACACACACTCACACGCACACACACGCACACACACACATACACTCTTCACTTTTCGACTCCTACCCATTTGTCGCCTCTTACGACAGGCAGGGCCTTCTTGACTCGGCCGTATTCTTATCTTTGCAAGCCGAAGGGACACACACACTTACACACACACGCACGCACACACGCACACATACACACACAAACACTCACACATGCACAAACACACGCACACACGCACACACGCACACACACACACATACACTCTTCACCTCTCGACTCCTACCCATTAGTCGCCTCTTACGACAGGCAGGAACTTCTTGCCACAGCCGTGTTCTTATCTCTGAAAGCTGAAAGGACACAGACACACACGCGCACACAATCACACGCACACAGGCACACACGCACACACGCACACGCTCACGCACACGCACACACTCTCCACCTCTCGACTCCTACCCATTAGTCGCCTCTTACGACAGGCATGGCCTTCTTACCACGGCTGTATTTTTATCTCTGCGAGCCAAAGGGACACACACACACATACACACACATACACACACACATTCACACACACACACACACGCGCACACACGTACACTCTTCACCTCTCGACTACAACCCATTAGTCGCCTCTTACGACAGGCATTGCCTTCTTGCCACCGCTGTTTTGTTATCTCTGCGAGCCGAAGGGACACACACACACATACACACACACACTCACACACGCACACACGCACGCACAAATACATTCTTCACCTCTCGACTCCTACCTATTAGTCGCCTCTTACGACAGGCAGGGTCTTCTTGCTTCGGCCGTGTTCTTATCTCTGCAAGCCGAACAGACACACACACATACTCACACACGCACGCACACATACACTCTTCTCCTCTCGACTCCTACCCATTAGTCGCCCCTTACGACTGGCATGGCTTTCTTGCCGCGGCTGTGTTCTTATCTCTGCGAGCCGAAGACACACACACACACATACACACACGCACACTCACAAACACACACACACACAGGCAAACACGCACGCACACACGCACACACACACGCACACACACACGCACACACACATACATTCTTCACCTCTCGACTCCTACCTATTCGTCGCCTCTTACGACAGGCAGGTCCTTCTTGCTTCGGCCGTGTTCTTATCTCTGCAAGCTGAACGGACACACACACATACTCACACACGCACACACACACGCACACACGCACACACACACATACAATCTTCACCTCTCGACTCCTACCTATTAGTCGCCTCTTACAAAAGGCAGGGCCTTCTTGCCTCAGTCAAGTTCTTATCTCTGCAAGCCGAACTAACACACACACATACTCATACACGCACACACACACGTACACACGC
>NW_027311899.1:95000-97500 GCF_040954645.1 Diabrotica undecimpunctata | reverse complement strand
ATTAGTAGCCCCTTACAACAGGCAGGGTCTTCTTGCCTTGGCCGTATTATTATCTCTGCAAGCCTGACGGACACACACACATACACACACACTCACACACGCACACACACACGCACACACGCACACACACACATACACTCTTCACCTCTCGACTCCTACCTATTAGTCGCCCCTTACAACAGGCAGGGTCTTCTTGCCTTGACCGTATTATTATCTCTGCAAGCCTGACGGACACACACACATACACACACTCACACACGCACACACACGCACACACGCACACACACACACACATACACTCTTCACCTTTCGACTCCTACCCATTTGTCGCCTCTTACGACAGGCAGGGCCTTCTTGCCACGGCCATGTTCTTATCTCTGCGAGCGGAACAAGCATACACACACACTCACACACACATGCACGCTCACACGCAGACACACACACACGCACACGCACACGCACACGCACACACTCTCCACCTCTTGACTCCTATCCATTTGTCACCTCTTAAGACAGGCAGGGCCTTCTTGACTCGACCGTATTCTTATCTTTGCAAGCCGAACGGACACACATACTTACACACACACGCACGCACACACGCACACATACACACACAAACACTCACACATGCACAAACACACGCACACACGCACACACGCACACACACACACACACACAGATACACTCTTCACCTCTCGACTCCTACCTATTAGTCGCCTCTTACGACAGGCAGGAACTTTTTGCCACAGCCGTGTTCTTATCTCTGAAAGCCGAAAGGACACAGACACACACGCGCACACAAACACACGCACACAGGCACACACGCACACACGCACACGCTCACGCACACGCACACACTCTCCACCTCTCGACTCCTACCCATTAGTCGCCTCTTACGACAGGCATGGCCTTCTTACCACGGCTGTATTTTTATCTCTGCGAGCCGAAGGGACACACACACATACACACACATACACACACACATTCACACACACACACACACGCGCACACACGTACACTCTTCACCTCTCGACTCCAACCCATTAGTCGCCTCTTACGACAGGCATTGCCTTCTTGCCACCGAAGTTTTGTTATCTCTGCGAGCCGAAGGGACACACACACATACACACACACACACTCACACACACACACGCACACACGCACGCACAAATACATTCTTCACCTCTCGACTCCTACCCATTAGTCGCCCCTTACGACTAGCATGGCTTTCTTGCCACGGCTGTTTTCTTATCTCTGCGAGCCGAAGACACACACACACTTACACACACACACACACACACTCACAAAAACACACACACACACGCAAACACGAACGCACACACGGACACACACACACGCACACACGCGCGCACACACGCACACACACATACACGCACACACGCACACACACATACATTCTTCACCTCTCGACTCCTACCTATTCGTCGCCTCTTACGACTGGCATGGCTTTCTTGCCGCGGCTGTGTTCTTATCTCTGCAAGCCGAACGGACACACACACATACTCACACACGCACGCACACATACACTCTTCTCCTCTCGACTCCTACCCATTAGTCGCCCCTTACGACTGGCATGGCTTTCTTGCCGCGGCTGTGTTCTTATCTCTGCGAGCCGAAGACACACCCACACATACACACACACACACACTCACAAACACACACACACACAGGCAAACACGCACGCACACACGCACACACACACGCACACACGCACGCACACACGCACACACACATACACTCACACACACACACACACACGCACACACGCACACACACATACATTCTTCACCTCTCGACTCCTACCTATTAGACGCCTCTTACGATAGGCAGGGCCTTCTTGCCTCGGTCAAGTTCTTATCTCTGCAAGCCGAACTAACACACACACACACATACTGACACACGCACAGACACACGCACACACGCACACACACATACACTCTTCACCTCTCGACTCCTACCCATTAGTCGCCTCTTACGACAGGCAGGAACTTCTTGCCACGGCCGAGTTCTTATCTCTGTGAGCCGAAAGGACACACACACTGACACACACACGCACGCACACACGCACACACACATACATTCACAAACACACAAACACGCACACACGCACACACACATACATTCTTCACCTCGCGACTCCTACCTATTAGACGGCTCTTACGATAGGCAGGGCCTTCTTGCCTCGGGCAAGTTCTTATCTCTGCAAGCCGAACTAACACACACACATACTCACACACGCACACACACACGCACACACGCACACACACATGCACTCTTCACCTCTCGACTCCTACCTATTAGTCGCCTCTTACGATAGGCAGGGCCTTCTTGCCTCGGTCGTGTTCTTATTTCTGCAAGCCGAACTAACACACAAACATACTCACACACTCACAATCACACACAAACAGGCACACACGTACGCACACACGGACACGCACACACACGCACGCACAGATGCACACACACATACACTCACACA
>NW_027311899.1:0-90000 GCF_040954645.1 Diabrotica undecimpunctata | reverse complement strand
TAACACACACACGCACGCACACACGCACACATACACACACAAACACACACTGACACACACACGCACGCACACACACACACACACACACAAATACACTCTCCACCTCTCGACTTCTACCCATTAGTCGCCTCTTACGACAGGCATGGCCTTCTTGCTTCGGTTGTATTCTAATTTCTGCACGCCGAAAGAACACACACATACATACACACACACACACACACACTTACACACGCACAAACACATACACACGTACACACAAACGAACACACGCACACACACACACGTACACTCTTCATCTCTCGACTCCTACCCATTAGTCGCTCCTTACAGCAAGCATGGCCTTCTTGCCACGGACGTATTCTTATCTCTGCGAGCAGAAGGGATACACACACACATACACACACATACTTACACACACACGCACACACACATACACTCTTCACACACATGACTCATTAGTCGCCTTTTACGACAGGCATGGCCTTCTTACCACGGCTGTATTTTTATCTCTGCGAGTCGAAGGGACACACACACACACATACACACACATACACACACATTCACACACACACACACACGCGCACACACGTACACTCTTCACCTCTCGACTCCAACCCATAAGTCGCCTCTTACGACAGGCATTGCCTTCTTGCAACCGCTGTTTTGTTATCTCTGCGAGCCGAAGGGACACAGACACATACACACACACACTCACACACACACACGCACACACGCACGCACAAATACATTCTTCACCTCTCGACTCCTACCCATTAGTCGCCCCTTACGACTGGCATGGCTTTCTTGCCATGCGTTATGCTTTTATCTCTGCGAGCCGAAGACACACACACACACATACACACACACACACACACTCACAAACACACACACACACGCAAACAGGCACGCACACACGCACACACACACGCACACACGCACGCACACACGCACACACACATACACGCACACACGCACACACACATTCATTCTTCACCTCTCGACTCCTACCTATTAGTCGCCTCTTACGATAGGCAGGGCCTTCTTGCCTCGGACAAGTTCTTATCTCTGCAAGCCGAACTAACACACACACAT
Organism: Diabrotica undecimpunctata; assembly: GCF_040954645.1. NCBI lineage: Eukaryota > Metazoa > Arthropoda > Insecta > Coleoptera > Chrysomelidae > Diabrotica > Diabrotica undecimpunctata. Next base: position 88,908 of record NW_027311899.1, on the reverse strand, counting down.
ACTCACACACGCACACACACACGCACACACGCACACACACATACACTCTTCACCTTCCGACTACTACTTATTAGTCGAACCTTACAAGAGGCAGATCCTCCTTGCCTCGGCCGTATTCTTATCTCTGCAAGCCAAATGGACAAACACACACATACACACACTCACACACGCTTACACACGGACACACGCACACACACACATACACTCTTCACCTCTCGACTCCTACCCATTAGTCGCCTTTTAAGACCGGCAGGGCCTACTTGCCACGGACGTATTCTTATCTCTGCGGGCCGAACGGACACACACACATACTCACACACGCACACACACACGCACACACGCACACATACACATACACTCTTCACCTCTCGACTCCTACCTATTAGTCGCCCCTTACAACAGGCAGGGTCTTCTTGCCTTGGCCGTATTATTATCTCTGCAAGCCTGACGGACACACACACATACACACACACTCACACACGCACACACACACGCACACACGCACACACACACATACACTCTTCACCTCTCGACTCCTACCTATTAGTCGCCCCTTACAACAGGCAGGGTCTTCTTGTCTTGGCCGTATTATTATCTCTGCAAGCCTGACGTACACACACACATACACACACTCACACACGCACACACACGCACACACACACATACACTCTTCACCTTTCGACTCCTACCCATTTGTCGCCTCTTACGACAGGCAGGGCCTTCTTGCCACGGCCATGTTCTTATCTCTGCGTGCGGAACAAGCATACACACATACTCACACACACATGCACGCTCACACGCAGACACACACACACGCACACGCACACGCACACGCACACACTCTCCACCTCTTGACTCCTATCCATTTGTCACCTCCTAAGACAGGCAGGGCCTTCTTGACTCGGCCGTATTCTTATCTTTGCAAGCCGAACGGACACACACACTTACACACACACGCACGCACACACGCACACATACACACACACAAACACTCACACATGCACAAACACACGCACACACGCACACACGCACACACACACACATACACTCTTCACCTCTCGACTCCTACCCATTAGTCGCCTCTTACGACAGGCAGGAACTTCTTGCCACAGCCGTGTTCTTATCTCTGAAAGCCGAAAGGACACAGACACACACGCGCACACAATTACACGCACACAGGCACACACGCACACACGCACACGCTCACGCACACGCACACACTCTCCCCTTCTCGACTCCTACCCATTAATCGCCTCTTACGACAGGCATGGCCTTCTTACCACGGCTGTATTTTTATCTCTGCAAGCCAAAGGGACACACACACACATACACACACATACACACACACATTCACACACACATACACACGCGCACACACGTACACTCTTCACCTCTCGACTACAACCCATTAGTCGCCTCTTACGACAGGCATTGCCTTCTTGCCACCGCTGTTTTGTTATCTCTGCGAGCCGAAGGGACACACACACTTACACACACACACTCACACACACACACGCACACACGCACGCACAAATACATTCTTCACCTCTCGACTCCTACCCATTAGTCGCCCCTTACGACTAGCATGGCTTTCTTGCCACGGCTGTTTTCTTATCTCTGCGAGCCGAAGACACACACACACATACACACACACACACACACACACTCACAAAAACACACACACGCAAACACGAACGCACACACGCACACACACACGCACACACGCACGCACACACGCACACACACATACACGCACACACGCACACACACATACATTGTTCACCTCTCGACTCCTACCTATTCGTCGCCTCTTACGACAGGCAGGTCCTTCTTGCTTCGGCCGTGTTCTTATCTCTGCAAGCCGAACGGACACACACACATACTCACACACGCACACACACACGCACACACGCACACACACACATACAATCTTCACCTCTCGACTCCTACCTATTAGTCGCCTCTTACGAAAGGCAGGGCCTTCTTGCCTCAGTCAAGTTCTTATCTCTGCAAGCCGAACTAACACACACACATACTCATACACGCACACACACACGCACACACGCACACACACATACACTCTTAACCTCCCGACTCCTACTTATTAGTCGAACCTTACAAGAGGCAGATCCTCCTTGCCTCGGCCGTATTCTTATCTCTGCAAGCCAAACGGACACACACACATACACACACTCACACACGCACACACACATACACTCTTCACCTCTCGACTCCTATCCATTAGTCGCCTCTTAAGACAGGCAGGGCCTTCTTGCCACGGACGTATTATTATCTCTGCGGGCCGAACGGACACACACACACACTCATACACACACATACACTCCTAACCTCTCGACTGCTACCCATTAGTGGCCTCTTACGACATTCAGGGACTTCTTGCCACGGACGTATTCTTATCTTTGCAAGCCGAACGGACACACACACTTACACACACACGCACGCACACACGCACACATACACACACAAACACTCACACATGCACAAACACACGCACACACGCACACACGCACACACACACACACACACACACACATACACTCTTCACCTCTCGACTCCTACCCATTAGTCGCCTCTTACGACAGGCAGGAACTTCTTGCCACAGCCGTGTTCTTATCTCTGAAAGCCGAAAGGACACACACACACACACGCGCACACAAACACACGCACACAGGCACACACGCACACACGCACACGCACACGCACACGCACACACTCTCCACCTCTCGATTCCTATCCATTAGTCGCCTCTTAAGACAGGCAGGGTCTTCTTGCCACGGACGTATTCTCATCTCTGCAAGCCGAACGGATACACACACACTCGCACACATACACACACACACATACACGCTTCACCTCTCGACTCCTACCCATTAGTCGACTCTTACGACATTCAGGGAATTCTTGCCACGGCCGTGTTCTTATCTCTGCGACCCGAACGGACACACACACACACTCACACACACACGCACGCACACACCCACACACACACATACAATCTTCACCTCTCGACTCCTACCTATTAGTCGCCTCTTACGATAGGCAGGGCCTTCTTGCCTCGGTCAAGTTCTTATCTCTGTGAGCCGAACGGACACACACACTGACACACACACGCACGCACACACACACACACACACACACACACAAATACACCCTACACCTCTCGACTTCTACCCATTAGTCGCCTCTTACGACAGGCATGGCCTTCTTGCTTCGGTCGTATTCTAATTTCTGCAAGCCGAACGGACACACACATACAAACACACACACTTACACACGCACACACAAAGGAACACACACACACACATACACTCTTCATCTCTCGACTCCCACCAATTAGTCGCTTATCTCTTATACCTTCTTATCTCTGCGAGCCAAACGGACACACACACACTTACACACACAAATACACACACACACTCACACACGCACACACACGCACACACACACACACATACACTCTTCACCTCTCGACTCCTACCCATTAGTAGCCTCTCACGACAGGCAGGGCCTTCTTGCCTCGGCCGTATTATTATCTCTGCAAGCCGAACGGACACACACACACTCACACACTTACACACGCACACACACGCACACACACACACATACCCTCTTCACCTCTCGACTCCTACCCATAAGTCGCCTCTTACGACAGGCAAGGCCTTCTTGCAACAGCCGTGTTCTCATTTCTGCGAGCCGACCGGACACACACACACACGCACACACAAACACACGCACACAGGCACAGACGCACACACGCACACACACACACACATACACTCTTAACCTCTCGACTCCTACCCATTGGTCGCCTGTTACGACATTCAGGGACTTCTTGCCACGGACGTTTCTTATCTCTGCGGGCCGAACGGACACACACACACACACACTCACACACACACATACACTCTTAACCTCTCGACTCCTACCCGTTAGTCGCCTCTGACGACATTCAGGGGCTTCTTGCCACGGACGTATTCTTATCTCTGCAAGCCGAACGGACACACACACATACTCACACACGCACACACACACACGCACACACGCACACACACACACATACACTCTTCACCTCTCGACTCCTATCCATTAGTCGCCTCTAAAGACAGGCAGGGCCTTCTTGCCACGGACGTATTCTTATCTCTGCGGGCCGAACGGACACACACACACACACTCACACACACACACATACACTCTTAACCTCTCGATTCTAACCGATTAGTCCAATCTTACGACATTCAGGGGCTTCTTGCCACGGACGTATTCTTATCTCTGCAAGCCGAACGGACACACACACACTCTAACACACACACGCACGCACACACGCACACATACACACACAAACACACACTGACACACACACGCACGCACACACACACACACAAATACACTCTCCACCTCTCGACTTCTACCCATTAGTCGCCTCTTACGACAGGCATGGCCTTCTTGCTTCGGTTGTATTCTAATTTCTGCAAGCCGAAAGAACACACACATACATACACACACACACACACTTACACACGCACAAACACATACACACGTACACACAAACGAACACACGCACACACACACACACGTACACTCTTCACCTCTCGACTCCTACCCATTAGTCGCCTCTTACGACAGGCATGGCCTTCTTGCTTCGGTTGTATTCTAATTTCTGCAAGCCGAAAGAACACACACATACATACACACACACACACACTTACACACGCACAAACACATACACACGTACACACAAACGAACACACGCACACACACACACACGTACACTCTTCACCTCTCGACTCCTACCCATTAGTCGCCTCTTACGATAGGCATGGCCTTCTTACCACGGCTGTGTTTTTATCTCTGCGAACTGAAGGGACACACATACACACACATTCACACACACACACATGCACACACGCACACACACACATACAATCTTCACCTCTCGACTCCTACCTATTAGTCGCCTCTTACGATAGGCCTTCTTGCCTCGGACAAGTTCTTATTTCTGCAAGCCGAACTAACACACACTCATACTCACACACGCACACACACACGCACACACGCACACACACATACACTCTTCACCTCCCGACTCCTACTTATTAGTCGAACCTTACAAGAGGCAGATCCTCCTTGCCTCGGCCGTATTCTTATCTCTGCAAGCCAAATGGACACACACACATACACACACTCACACACGCTTACACACGGACACACGCACACACACACATACACTCTCCACCTCTCGACTCCTACCCATTAGTCGCCTTTTAAGACCGGCAGGGCCTTCTTGCCACGGACGTATTCTTATCTCTGCGGGCCGAACGGACACACACACATACTCAAACACGCACACACACACGCACACACGCACACACGCACACACACACATACACTCTTCACCTCTCGACTCCTACCTATTAGTCGCCCCTTACAACAGGCAGGGTCTTCTTGCCTTGGCCGTATTATTATCTCTGCAAGCCTGACGGACACACACATACACACACACTCACACACGCACACACACACGCACACACGCACACACACACATACACTCTTCACCTCTCGACTCCTACCTATTAGTCGCCTCTTACGACAGGCATTGCCTTCTTGCCACCGCTGTTTTGTTATCTCTGCGAGCCGAAGGGACACACACACTTACACACACACACTCACACACACACACGCACACACGCACGCACAAATACATTCTTCACCTCTCGACTCCTACCCATTAGTCGCCCCTTACGACTAGCATGGCTTTCTTGCCACGGCTGTTTTCTTATCTCTGCGAGCCGAAGACACACACACACATACACACACACACACACACACACACTCACAAAAACACACACACGCAAACACGAACGCACACACGCACACACACACGCACACACGCACGCACACACGCACACACACATACACGCACACACGCACACACACATACATTGTTCACCTCTCGACTCCTACCTATTCGTCGCCTCTTACGACAGGCAGGTCCTTCTTGCTTCGGCCGTGTTCTTATCTCTGCAAGCCGAACGGACACACACACATACTCACACACGCACACACACACGCACACACGCACACACACACATACAATCTTCACCTCTCGACTCCTACCTATTAGTCGCCTCTTACGAAAGGCAGGGCCTTCTTGCCTCAGTCAAGTTCTTATCTCTGCAAGCCGAACTAACACACACACATACTCATACACGCACACACACACGCACACACGCACACACACATACACTCTTAACCTCCCGACTCCTACTTATTAGTCGAACCTTACAAGAGGCAGATCCTCCTTGCCTCGGCCGTATTCTTATCTCTGCAAGCCAAACGGACACACACACATACACACACTCACACACGCACACACACATACACTCTTCACCTCTCGACTCCTATCCATTAGTCGCCTCTTAAGACAGGCAGGGCCTTCTTGCCACGGACGTATTATTATCTCTGCGGGCCGAACGGACACACACACACACTCATACACACACATACACTCCTAACCTCTCGACTCCTACCCATTAGTGGCCTCTTACGACATTCAGGGACTTCTTGCCACGGACGTATTCTTATCTTTGCAAGCCGAACGGACACACACACTTACACACACACGCACGCACACACGCACACATACACACACAAACACTCACACATGCACAAACACACGCACACACGCACACACGCACACACACACACACACACACACACTCTTCACCTCTCGACTCCTACCCATTAGTCGCCTCTTACGACAGGCAGGAACTTCTTGCCACAGCCGTGTTCTTATCTCTGAAAGCCGAAAGGACACACACACACACACGCGCACACAAACACACGCACACAGGCACACACGCACACACGCACACGCACACGCACACGCACACACTCTCCACCTCTCGATTCCTATCCATTAGTCGCCTCTTAAGACAGGCAGGGTCTTCTTGCCACGGACGTATTCTCATCTCTGCAAGCCGAACGGATACACACACACTCGCACACATACACACACACACATACACGCTTCACCTCTCGACTCCTACCCATTAGTCGACTCTTACGACATTCAGGGAATTCTTGCCACGGCCGTGTTCTTATCTCTGCGACCCGAACGGACACACACACACACTCACACACACACGCACGCACACACCCACACACACACATACAATCTTCACCTCTCGACTCCTACCTATTAGTCGCCTCTTACGATAGGCAGGGCCTTCTTGCCTCGGTCAAGTTCTTATCTCGGCCGTATTCTTATCTCTGCAAGCCAAATGAACACACACACATACACGCACACACACACGCACACACGCACACACGCACACACACACATACACTCTTCACCTCTCGACTCCTACCTATTAGTCGCCCCTTACAACAGGCAGGGTCTTCTTGCCTTGGCCGTATTATTATCTCTGCAAGCCTGACGGACACACACACATACACACACACTCACACACGCACACACACACGCACACACGCACACACACACATACACTCTTCACCTCTCGACTCCTACCTATTAGTCGCCCCTTACAACAGGCAGGGCCTTCTTGCCACGGCCATGTTCTTATCTCTGCGAGCGGAACAAGCATACACACACACTCACACACACATGCACGCTCACACGCAGACACACACACGCACACGCACACGCACACACTCTCCACCTCTTGACTCCTATCCATTTGTCACCTCCTAAGACAGGCAGGGCCTTCTTGACTCGGCCGTATTCTTATCTTTGCAAGCCGAACGGACACACACACTTACACACACGCACGCACACACGCACACATACACACACAAACACTCACACATGCACAAACACACGCACACACGCACACACGCACACACACACACACATACACTCTTCACCTCTCGACTCCTACCCATTAGTCGCCTCTTACGACAGGCAGGAACTTCTTGCCACAGCCGTGTTCTTATCTCTGAAAGCCCAAAGGACACAGACACACACGCGCACACAATCACACGCACACAGGCACACACGCACATACGCACACGCTCACGCACACGCACACACTCTCCACCTCTCGACTCCTACCCATTAGTTGCCTCTTACGACAGGCATGGCCTTCTTACCACGGCTGTATTTTTATCTCTGCGAGCCAAAGGGACACACACACACATACACACACATACACACACACATTCACACACACACACACACGCGAACACACGTACACTCTTCACCTCTCGACTACAACCCATTAGTCGCCTCTTACGACAGGCATTGCCTGTCGAAGAGTGTATGTGTGTGTGTGCGTGTTTCCGTGTGTAAGCGTGTGTGAGTGTGTGTATGTGTGTGTGTCCATTTGGCTTGCAGAGATAAGAATACGGCCGAGGCAAGGAGGATCTGCCTCTTGTAAGGTTCGACTAATAAGTAGGAGTCGGGAGGTGAAGAGTGTATGTGTGTGTGCGTATGTGCGTGTGTGTGTGCGTGTGTGAGTATGTGTGTGTGTTAGTTTGGCTTGCAGAGATAAGAACTTGTCCGAGGCAAGAAGGCCCTGCCTATCGTAAGAGGCGACTAATAGGTAGGAGTCGAGAGGTGAAGATTGTATGTGTGTGTGTGCGTGTGTGCATGTGTGTGTGTGTGAATGTGTGTGTATGTGTGTCCCTTCAGTTCGCAGAGATAAAAACACAGCCGTGGTAAGAAGGCCATGCCTGTCGTAAGAGGCGACTAATGGGTAGGAGTCGAGAGGTGAAGAGTGTACGTGTGTGTGTGTGTGCGTGTGTTCGTTTGTGTGTACGTGTGTATGTGTTTGTGCGTGTGTAAGTGTGTGTGTGTGTGTATGTATGTGTGTGTTCTTTCGGCTTGCAGAAATTAGAATACAACCGAAGCAAGAAGGCCATGCCTGTCGTAAGAGGCGACTAATGGGTAGGAGTCGAGAGGTGAAGAGTGTACGTGTGTGTGTGTGTGCGTGTGTTCGTTTGTGTGTACGTGTGTATGTGTTTGTGCGTGTGTAAGTGTGTGTGTGTGTGTGTGTGTATGTATGTGTGTGTTCTTTCGGCTTGCAGAAATTAGAATACAACCGAAGCAAGAAGGCCATGCCTGTCGTAAGAGGCGACTAATGGGTAGAAGTCGAGAGGTGGAGAGTGTATTTGTGTGTGTGTGTGTGCGTGCGTGTGTGTGTCAGTGTGTGTATGTGTGCGTGTGTGCGTGCGTGTGTGTGTTAGAGTGTGTGTGTGTCCGTTCGGCTTGCAGAGATAAGAATACGTCCGTGGCAAGAAGCCCCTGAATGTCGTAAGAGGGGACTAATCGGTTGGAGTCGAGAGGTTAAGAGTGTATGTGTGTGTGTGAGTGTGTGTGTGTGTGTCCGTTCGGCCCGCAGAGATAAGAATACGTCCGTGGCAAGAAGGCCCTGCCTGTCTTTAGAGGCGACTAATGGATAGGAGTCGAGAGGTGAAGACCTTTTTGTGACACACACAAACACGCTTCACCTCTCGACTCCTACCTATTAGTCGCCTCTTACGACATTCAGGGACTTCTTGCCACGGCCGTGTTCTTATCTCTGCGAGCCGAACGGACACACACACACTCACACACACACGCCGGCAAACACGCACACACACACGCACCCACGCACACGCACACGCACACGCACACGCACACACTCTCCACCTCTCGAGTCCTATCCATTAGCCGCCTCTTAAGACAGGCAGGGCCTTCTTGCCCCGGCCGTATTCCTATCTCTGGAAGCCGAGCGGACAAACACACACACACACACGCACGCACGCACACACGCACACACACACACTCACACACGCACAAACACACGCACACACGCACACACACACACACATACACTCTTAACCTTTCGACTCCTACCCATTAGTCGCCTCTTACAACAGGCAGGGACTACTTGCCACAGTCGAGTTCTTATCTCTGTGTGCCGAACAGACACACACACTCACACACACACTCACACACACACGCACGCACACACGCACACACACACGCACCCACGCACACGCACACGCACACGCACACGCACACACTCTCCACCTCTCGACTCCTATCCATTAGTCGCCTCTTAAGACAGGCAGGGCCTTCTTGCCACGGACGTATTCTTATCTCTGCACGCCGAACGGACACACATATATACACTCGCACACACACACACATACACGCTTCACCTCTCGACTCCTACTTATTACTCGCCTCTTACGACAGGCAGGGCCTTCTTGCCACGGCTGTGTTCTTATCTGTCCGAGCCGACCGCACACACACACACTCACACACACTCACACACTCACATACACACACACTTAAACACGCACGCACAGGTACACGTACACACTCTTCACCTCTCGACTCCTATCCATTAGTCGCCTCTTACGACAGTCAGGGCCTTCTTGCTACGGACGTGTTCTTATCTCTGCGAGCCAAACGGACACACACACACACACTCGCACACACACACATACACACACATACACGCTTCACCTCTCGACTCCTACCCATTAGTCGCCTCTTACGACATTCAGGGACTTCTTGCCACGGCCGTGTTCTTATCTCTGCGAGCCGAACGGACACACACACACACTCACACACACACACGCACACACGCACACACACGCACCCACGCACACGCACATACTCTCCACCTCTCGACTAATATTCATTAGCCGCCTCTTAAGACAGGCAGGGCCTTCTTGCCACGGCCGTAATCTTATCTCTGCGAGCCGAGCGGACAAAGACACACACTCACACACACACACACACATACACTCTTCACCTCTCGACCCCTACCTTTTAGTCGCCTCTTACGAGAGGCAGGACCTTCTTGCCCCGGCCGTTTTCATATCTCTGCAAGCCGAACGGACACACACACTCATACACACACACTCACACACGCACAAACACACATACACGCACACACACATACACTCTTCACCTCTCGACTCCTACCAATTAGTTGCTCCTTACAGCAAGCATGGCCTTCTTGCCACGGCCGTGTTCTTATCTCTGCAAGCCGAACGGACACACACACACACACGCACACACAAACACACGCACACAGGCACACACGCACACACGCACACGCACACGTACGCGCACACAGTCTCCAACTCTCGACTCCTATCCATTAGTCGCCTGTTACGACAGGCAGGGCCTTCTTGCTACGGACGTGTTCTTATCTCTGCAAGCCAAACGGACACACACACACACACTCGCACACACACATACACACACATACACGCTTCACCTCTCGACTCCTACCTATTAGTCGCCTCTTACGACATTCAGGGACTTCTTGCCACGGCCGTGTTCTTATCTCTGTGTGCCGAACAGACACACACACTCACACACACACTCACACACACTCACACACACACGCACGCACACACGCACACACACACACGCACCCACGCACACGCACACGCACACGCACACGCACACACTCTCCACCTCTCGACTCCTATCCATTAGTCGCCTCTTAAGACAGGCAGGGCCTTCTTGCCACGGACGTATTCTTATCTCTGCACGCCGAACGGACACACATACATACACTCGCACACACACACACACATACACGCTTCACCTCTCGACTCCTACCTATTAGTCGACTCTTACGACATTCAGGGACTTCTTGCCACGGCCGTGTGTGCCACGCACACACGCACACACACACATACACTCTTCACCTCTCGACTCCTACTTATTACTCGCCTCTTACGACAGGCAGGGCCTTCTTGCCCCGGCTGTGTTCTTACCTCTGCGAGCCGAACGGACACACACACATACTCACACACTCACAAACACACACACACACACGCACGCACACACGCACACACACATACACTCACACACACACAAACATGCACACACGCACACACACATATATTCTTCACCTCTCGACTCCTACCTATTAGTCGCCTCTTACGATAGGCAGGGCCTTCTTGCCTTGGAAGTGTTCTTATCACTGCAAGCCGAACGGACACACACACATACTCACACACGCACACACACACGCACACACGCACACAAACATACACTCTTTACCTCTCGACTCCTACCTATTAGTCGCCCCTTACGATAGGCAGGGCCTTCTTGCCTCAGTCGTGTTCTTATTTCTGAAAGCCGAACTAACACACACACATACTGACACACGCACACACACACGCACACACGCACACACGCACACACACACATACACTCTTCACCTCTCGACTCCTACTTATTACTCGCCTCTTACGACAGGCAGGGCCTTCTTGCCACGGCTGTGTTCTCATCTGTGCGAGCCGACCGCACACACACACACTCACACACACTCACACACTCACATACACACACACTTAAACACGCACGCACAGGTACACGTACACACTCTTCACCTCTCGACTCCTATCTATTAGTCGCCTCTTACGACAGTCAGGGCCTTCTTGCTACGGACGTGTTCTTATCTCTGCGAGCCAAATGGACACACACACACACACTCGCACACACACATACACACACATACACGCTTCACCTCTCGACTCCTACCCATTAGTCGCCTCTTACGACATTCAGGGACTTCTTGCCACGGCCGTGTTCTTATCTCTGCGAGCCGAACGGACACACACACACTCACACACACACACGCACACACGCACACACACGCACCCACGCACACGCACACGCACACGCACACACTCTCCACCTCTCGACTAATATCCATTAGCCGCCTCTTAAGACAGGCAGGGCCTTCTTGCCACGGTCGTAATCTTATCTCAGCCGAGCGGACAAACACATACACTCACACACACACACACACATACACTCTTCACCTCTCGACCCCTACCTTTTAGTCGCCTCTTACGAGAGGCAGGGCCTTCTTGCCCCGGCCGTATTCATATCTCTGCAAGCCGAACGGACACACACACTCATACACACACACTCACACACGCACAAACACACATACACGCACACACGCACACACATATACACTCTTCACCTCTCGACTCCTACCAATTAGTCGCTCCTTACAGCAAGCATGGCCTTCTTGCCACGGCCGTATTCTTATCTCTGCAAGCCGAACGGACACACTGTGATGGGTAGCTCTTTCGGGGCAACAGACTCAGTAAAACACAGGTTTGAAATAAAAATAAATCTATTAAGTATATATATACAATAAATAAAAACTAAAAAAAAGGAATTCTACGTTGTATACTTATAAAACAAAAATAAAATGAATTCTACGTTTCCGACTGGGTCCCGCGATGAATGAATCCCCCGGCAAACGTCTATAAAAGAAAAGAAATTAATTAGTACTACTAATATACTCGCTTTCGCTTCAATTCAGCGAAAGCTCCGAATATGCTCGTAAACAAAATATTTAGCTGTGCAGACCCACGGCAATGTTTAATACACAATGCCGACGGGTTCCGCTTGGCTAAGGACAGAGTATGATCCTCAATACGGAAATCTCTGTCCCGGTTGGTTCTGTGCAGATCCACGGTAATGCTCAATACGCAATACTGATGGGTTCCGCTTGGTTAGGGACAGAGTATGATCCTCAATACGGAACTATCTCTGTCCAGAATGGCACGCTGGTTCACTACACCGGCGAGTCAGGGAGCCTAGAGCGCTAGCTGCAAGACTGTCTAATTCCGCTATTCACACGCCTTAAATAGCCGTTTGAATACCACTACGCCGTCACGTTGTAGAAGTGGATGCGCAAATATTGACACTCCCACGGTTCGAACTGTTAAACGATCAGAGCATCGTTACACCCCCTTCTCTTTGAGAAAAAAAAAGTAACATACCTTTTTTTTTGTGTATATGGTGTCTACAGCCTCGTGATGCCATCTATCCCTCTCGGTATTTTTATTACAATCTTCCTCCCATTGTTACAGCATATCCTGTATCTTTTGGTCCCCCTCTCGACCAGGTGTTTTGGGACGATCTCTATAAGGTCGGCGTGTTTCCCGGGTTCCGGTTCTCCTGGAGTGGACGCGGATTGGGCTTCTTGTCCCGTTTTGGTATCAGGTACGCTCTTCTTCCTCGGTGGGGTTGGTGGTGTCCTAAAAAGTTCGTGGAACCTTTTCATGATCCTCTCCGCGTCTTTTCCTGGTGTCACGGGTAGTTCGGGTCTCTCTGGCGTTCCCAGAGGGGTCATCTCTTCCGGTATCTCTAATATGTCTTCCATGTTTGATGTTGATGAACTGAATTCTGCTTGCTAGCATTGCCACTTAAATACCGTTTGGTTGTGGTGGGGATTGGATTTCTGTAGTAACATTTCCCCCCTCCCATGGTTTTAAATCTTTTACATGCGCCGTCATCTGCTTGCGGCTACTACTATCGGCCAATTTCAGTTTTACTATTACTGGTGATATTACTGACGTTACTATGTATGGTCCTGAGTACTTCGGCGCTAGTTTGCTGGTGAAAGCTGCACTAGCTGATGATAGATAGTGTTCCTTTTTCATGACTCGATCTCCTGGATGCGGCTGCCAGTCTCTTCGTCTTAGATCGTAATGTTTCTTTTGGTCCTCGAAAGCGTGTTCCATGTGCACTTTTGCTAGTTCTCTTAACGCTTCTAACTTGTTTAAGTTTTCTGCATACCCCTGTATATCTTGTCCATTTGTCGCCTCTGTTATGTCTAATTCCCTTCCGAAATTAAGAAGCGCTGGTGAAAATCCTGTTGAATCGTGTCTTGACGAATTTATGGCGTAGCAGAATTCTGGTATGAATTTGTCCCAGTCTTTATGGTTATCCTCCACGTAAGTAGCTATCATCGTTTTCAGTACTTTGTTCATTCGTTCTACTCGGCATTGAGGTGAGTACGGCGGTGTTAGAATGTGATTTATGTTATAGGACTTTAGGAACGCCTTAAAATTTCCGCTTGTAAATTGCGCGCCGTTGTCCGAGATGATTTTCTTCGGGATACCGAATTGCATGACTACTTTAGATCGTAGAGTGTCGATGATTGAGTTCGTAGGTGCTGCTCTTATTGGCTGGGCGACGACCCATTTGGTAAACCGGTCTTGCACGACTATTAAGAAAATGTTTCCGTTTGCAGATCTTGGGAATGGTCCCATTAAATCAACTGAGACAGTATGCCAAGGCTTTTCTACAGTGGACGGTTGCATTTGAGACGGTTTATATTGGAGGCACTTCGTACAGGCTCTAACGTAGTCTGCAATTTGTTTAAACATCTTAGGCCAATAGTACTTTTGCGCTATTCGGCAAATTGTTTTTGCAATTCCTAAGTGGCCTGCTGTGGTCGAGTCATGATTTTCCTCCAAAATATCTTTCCTTTTATATCTTGGTACGCATAATTTCCATGGGTTATTAAACTCTGGGTCGGCTAAATTACGGCTGCTCCAAACGTGTTTATATAATTTCCCGTTTGATATTTGTAAATCCGGGAAATCGTCTGGGTTCTGGAGTACATTCCTATATAAATTATCGTACCAACTGCATGATTCCAGTTCTGATGCTAATAATTCCGACTCTGGTTCTTCGCTCTGGTTTTCTTGTGGTTGTCGTGACAAAGCATCTGCTACCTTGTTGAGGACTCCCTTTCTATATATTACCTCGAAATCGTACTGTTGCAGTTCTAAACTCCACCTGGCTAACCGACCTGACGGGTTTTTAAGGTTCTTCAGGCATTTGAGGGACTGATGGTCTGATATGACCTTAAAATTGTATCCTTCTATATACGGCCTCATTTGCTTTATCCCGTACACGATGGATAGACATTCTTTTTCCGTTGTGGAATATTTTGTCTCGGCTGGTGTGAGGGTTCGACTAGCATATGCAATTACTTTATCCTGGCCGTCGTATTTCTGTGTTAGTGCAACTCCAAGTCCACAGTTCGACGCATCTGTTTGCAGGTAAAATGTTTTCGAAAAATCGGGGCATGCTAATACTGGGGCCGATGTAAGTTTTGATTTTAGCTCTTCAAACGCGTTTTCCTGCTTATCGGTCCATTTCCATCTTATCTTCTTCTTCAGAAGCATGTTTAGCGGTCCTGTTATTGTCGAATAGTTCTCTATGAATCGGTGGTACCATGATGTTATTCCTAGGAACCGGCGGAGTTGACGCACATTTCTCGGTGCTGTAAGTCCGGGTTTTCTCCGGGTCGGTTTTTATTCCTTCTGCTCCAACCACATGTCCTAAGTATCTGAGTTCTGACTGGCAAAACGTGCATTTCTCGAAGTTCAGCTGTAATCTGGCTTCTTTCAGTCTTCGGAAAACTTCGTGTAGGTGATTTAAATGCTCTTGGAGCGTTTTAGATATTACTACGATATCATCCAAGTAGGCAAACGCGAATTCCATATCGGGAGGTATTACCTTATCCAGTAGGCGTTGGAAAGTGGCTCCTGCGGAATGCAGTCCGAATGGGGTGGTTTTGAACTGAAAATGGCCTTTTCCGGGTACGCTGAATGCTGTCACTGGGCGGCTTGTTTCTTTTAGGGGTATTTGAAAATATCCCTGTTTCAAATGGAGGGTCGATATAAAATTTGCTTCCTTAAGTCTATCCAGAATTTCCGATATTCTAGGTAACGGAAATGCGTCCTTATCTGATAGTTCGTTGACTTTTCTAAAGTCAATGCAAAATCTGTACGAGCTATCCTTTTTCCTAACTAGTACAATCGGTGAACTCCAACCACTTGTGGAGGGTTCGATGGTTCCTTCTTTTAACATCTTGTCCACTTCTTGGTTGATGATCTGTAGCATTGCGGGATTGTGCCGCCTGTAAGGCTGCTTGACTGGATCGCACTTTTTCTTCAATTTTATTTCGTGTCTTATTAAGTTGGTGGGTCCTGTTATGTTCTCAAACTCCCTTAGTTATTTTCTTAGGAACCTTTCTAACTCCGTATGTTGAGTGGAGTCTTTTAAAGTGTTACAAGTCTCTTCTTGATGTTGTATGTATTGTTTGGTCGTATGTTTATCGAATTTAAGTTCGATAGAATGGTTCCTGAGGAATTCCACTCCTATTAATGCATCTTCCGTCAACCCTGGCATTACTATGAATGTTTGTCGGGTTTGTAACTTATCGATCTCGCATTCAATTGTCAACTTCTGGTTAAGCTCGATTGACGCTCCATTTGCTAGTCTTGTTCTCCCGCTGTAGCTATCTAGAGACTCCTTGTATATCTGAGCTATTCTATCCCCGACGTAATTTTTAGTAGTTTCTGTGTCGATGAGCGCTCTGTATGTTCTTTGCCCTATTTTTAGTGATGCGAACAGTCGAATGTCATTGCTTGCTGGCTGTGTAACGGCGAAAACGAATGGAGTCGAATCTTGTTTTACAGACTGGGACGACTCCTTGTTTCTTTAGTCTGTAATTCGTTTCCCTGACGCCTGAAACAGCAGTCGCTGCTGTAAACTCCTTCTCTGCCGCAACGCGAACAAAACTTTTTCCATGGGTTTTTGCAGTTTTTACGGCTGTGACCTGGCATCTTGCATCTAAAGCATGCCGTTTTCGCATCGTACTCTGCTTGGTCCGTGCGTCTCCAGTTTCCACGGCAAATCTGATTTGCTCGGGTCTTTTCGTCTTCTAGATCTTCGTATTCTTGGGCTAAATCCTGTAATTCGGCTAAGTTTCCGAAATCCCGGCGGCGAGCATAAAGCTTATATTCTGGTAACAAATTTTTGTATATCCTTTCGAGTTCTTGGTTTTTAGAAAAAGATCCTTCTCGTCTGATTAATGTTTGAATCTCCGTGATATATCTATCTACTGGTTCGTTCTGTCTCTGTTTTCTGTTTCGGATTTCCTCTTCTAGTTGTAGCAAATATCCCCTGGGATAGAAAGCTTTTTTAAAATCTTCGCTGAAATCTGTCCATGACTTCCAATTTTTGTTATTGTTTCTGTACCATAACAAGGCGTGGTCTCCTAATAATTCTGGTAATGCTCTTAGTAGATCTTGTTTATCGATCTCGTAGGCCAAGCTTAATTCGTCTATCCTCTCTAAGAATTCTATTGCATCCGAATGTTTCTTGTCGAAGTGTGTATTCCACTTTCGTACTTGATTTAGCAATTCTGGTTGCCCCATTTGTTTCGTTATTGCTAATTCCTGTAATTGTCTTCGGATGCCCGAAATTTCCTGGGCCAGTGTGTCGGATTCTGTTCCCTTGGAAGTTTTTTCTTTTGGGATTGTTCCTGTAGCTTCCTCACGATTTTTAAAATAGGTTCTGAGTCGTGCTCTCAATTCGTCGACGGTTTCCTTGGGATCTAGGCCGTATTTTTCGGCCTCGCTCTGCAATTCCTCTTTGCAAAGTCGGTTTATCCACGACGTACCTGTTACTGAGTCTGTGTCTTTATCTGTCGGCATTTTATTAATTTTTGCTCGGGCGCCAGTTTGTGATGGGTAGCTCTTTCGGGGCAACAGACTCAGTAAAACACAGGTTTGAAATAAAAATAAATCTATTAAGTATATATATACAATAAATAAAAACTAAAAAAAGGAATTCTACGTTGTGTACTTATAAAACAAAAATAAAATGAATTCTACGTTTCCGTCTGGGTCCCGCGATGAATGAATCCCCCGGCAAACGTCTATAAAAGAAAAGAAATTAATTAGTACTACTAATATACTCGCTTTCGCTTCAATTCAGCGAAAGCTCCGAATATGCTCGTAAACAAAATATTTAGCTGTGCAGACCCACGGCAATGTTCAATACACAATGCCGACGGGTTCCGCTTGGCTAAGGACAGAGTATGATCCTCAATACGGAAATCTCTGTCCCGGTTGGTTCTGTGCAGATCCACGGTAATGCTCAATACGCAATACTGATGGGTTCCGCTTGGTTAGGGACAGAGTATGATCCTCAATACGGAACTATCTCTGTCCAGAATGGCCCGCTGGTTCACTACACCGGCGAGTCAGGGAGCCTAGAGCGCTAGCTGCAAGACTGTCTAATTCCGCTATTCACACGCCTTAAATAGCCGTTTGAATACCACTACGCCGTCACGTTGTAGAAGTGGATGCGCAAATATTGACACTCCCACGGTTCGAACTGTTAAACGATCAGAGCATCGTTACACCCCCTTCTCTTTGAGAAAAAAAAAGTAACATACCTTTTTTTTTGTGTATATGGTGTCTACAGCCTCGTGATGCCATCTATCCCTCTCGGTATCTTTATTACAATCTTCCTCCCATTGTTACAGCATATCCTGTATCTTTTGGTCCCCCTCTCGACCAGGTGTTTTGGGACGATCTCTATAAGGTCGGCGTGTTTCCCGGGTTCCGGTTCTCCTGGAGTGGACGCGGATTGGGCTTCTTGTCCCGTTTTGGTATCAGGTACGCTCTTCTTCCTCGGTGGGGTTGGTGGTGTCCCAAAAAGTTCGTGGAACCTTTTCATGATCCTCTCCGCGTCTTTTCCTGGTGTCACGGGTAGTTCGGGTCTCTCTGGCGTTCCCAGAGGGGTCATCTCTTCCGGTATCTCTAATATGTCTTCCATGTTTGATGTTGATGAACTGAATTCTGCTTGCTAGCATTGCCACTTAAATACCGTTTGGTTGTGGTGGGGATTGGATTTCTGTAGTAACATTTCCCCCCTCCCATGGTTTTAAATCTTTTACATGCGCCGTCATCTGCTTGCGGCTACTACTATCGGCCAATTTCAGTTTTACTATTACTGGTGATATTACTGACGTTACTATGTATGGTCCTGAGTACTTCGGCGCTAGTTTGCTGGTGAAAGCTGCACTAGCTGATGATAGATAGTGTTCCTTTTTCATGACTCGATCTCCTGGATGCGGCTGCCAGTCTCTTCGTCTTAGATCGTAATGTTTCTTTTGGTCCTCGAAAACGTGTTCCATGTGCACTTTTGCTAGTTCTCTTAACGCTTCTAACTTGTTTAAGTTTTCTGCATACCCCTGTATATCTTGTCCATTTGTCGCCTCTGTTATGTCTAATTCCCTTCCGAAATTAAGAAGCGCTGGTGAAAATCCTGTTGAATCGTGTCTTGACGAATTTATGACGTAGCAGAATTCTGGTATGAATTTGTCCCAGTCTTTATGGTTATCCTCCACGTAAGTAGCTATCATCGTTTTCAGTACTTTGTTCATTCGTTCTACTGGATTGCATTGAGGTGAGTACGGCGGTGTTAGAATGTGATTTATGTTATAGGACTTTAGGAACGCCTTAAAATTTCCGCTTGTAAATTGCACGCCGTTGTCCGAGATGATTTTCTTCGGGATACCGAATTGCATGACTACTTTAGATCGTAGAGTGTCGATGATTGAGTTCGTAGATGCTGCTCTTATTGGCTGGGCGACGACCCATTTGGTAAACCGGTCTTGCACGACTATTAAGAAAATGTTTCCTTTTGCAGATCTTGGGAATGGTCCCATTAAATCAACTGAGACAGTATGCCAAGGCTTTTCTACAGTGGACGGTTGCATTTTCCCGGCTGGTTGCATTTGAGACGGTTTATATTGGAGGCACTTCGTACAGGCTCTAACGTAGTCTGCAATTTGTTTAAACATCTTAGGCCAATAGTACTTTTGCGCTATTCGGCAAATTGTTTTTGCAATTCCTAAGTGGCCTGCTGTAGTCGAGTCATGATTTTCCTCCAAAATATCTTTCCTTTTATATCTTGGTACGCATAATTTCCATGGGTTATTAAACTCTGGGTCGGCTAAATTACGGCTGCTCCAAACATGTTTATATAATTTCCCGTTTGATATTTGTAAATCCGGGAAATCGTCTGGGTTCTGGAGTACATTCCTATATAAATTATCGTACCAACTGCATGATTCCAGTTCTGATGCTAATAATTCCGACTCTGGTTCTTCGCTCTGGTTTTCTTGTGGTTGTCGTGACAAAGCATCTGCTACCTTGTTGAAGACTCCCTTTCTATATATTACCTCGAAATCGTACTGTTGCAGTTCTAAACTCCACCTGGCTAACCGACCTGACGGGTTTTTAAGGTTCTTCAGCCATTTGAGGGACTGATGGTCTGATATGACCTTAAAATTGTATCCTTCTATATACGGCCTCATTTGCTTTATCCCGTACACGATGGATAGACATTCTTTTTCCGTTGTGGAATATTTTGTCTCGGATGGTGTGAGGGTTCGACTAGCATATGCAATTACTTTATCCTAGCCGTCGTATTTCTGTGTTAGTGCAACTCCAAGTCCACAGTTCGACGCATCTGTTTGCAGGTAAAATGTTTTCGAAAAATCGGGGCATGCTAATACTGGGGCCGATGTAAGTTTTGATTTTAGCTCTTCAAACGTGTTTTCCTGCTTATCGGTCCATTTCCATCTTATCTTCTTCTTCAGAAGCATGTTTAGCGGTCCTGCTATTGTCGAATAGTTCTCTATGAATCGGCGGTACCATGATGTTATTCCTAGGAACCGGCGGAGTTGACGCACATTTCTCGGTGCTGTAAGTCCGGTTATAGCGTTGGTTTTCTCCGGGTCGGTTTTTATTCCTTCTGCTCCAACCACATGTCCTAAGTATCTGAGTTCTGACTGGCAAAACGTGCATTTCTCAAAGTTCAGCTGTAATCTGGCTTCTTTCAGTCTTCGGAAAACTTCGTGTAGGTGATTTAAATGCTCTTGGAGCGTTTTAGATATTACTACGATATCATCCAAGTAGGCAAACGCGAATTCCATATCGGGAGGTATTACCTTATCCAGTAGGGGTTGGAAAGTGGCTCCTGCGGAATGCAGTCCGAATGGGGTGGTTTTGAACTGAAAATGGCCTTTTCCGGGTACGCTAAATGCTGTCACTGGGCGGCTTGTTTCTTCTAGGGGTATTTGAAAATATCCCTGTTTCAAATGGAGGGTCGATATAAAATTTGCTTCCTTAAGTCTATCCAGAATTTCCGATATTCTAGGTAACGGAAATGCGTCCTTATCTGATAGTTCGTTGACTTTTCTAAAGTCAATGCAAAATCTGTACGAGTTATCCTTTTTCCTAACTAGTACAATCGGTGAACTCCAACCACTTGTGGAGGGTTCGATGGTTCCTTCTTTTAACATCTTGTCCACTTCTTGGTTGATGATCTGTAGCATTGCGGGATTGTGCCGCCTGTAAGGCTGCTTGACTGGATCGCACTTTTTCTTCAATTTTATTTCGTGTCTTATTAAGTTGGTGGGTCCTGTTATGTTCTCAAACTCCCTTAGTTCTTTTCTTAGGAACCTTTCTAATTCCGTATGTTGAGTGGAGTCTTTTAAAGTGTTACAAGTCTCTTCTTGATGTTGTATGTATTGTTTGGTCGTATGTTTATCGAATTTAAGTTCGATAGAATGGTTCCTAAGGAATTCCACTACTATTAATGCATCTTCCGTCAACCCTGGCATTACTATGAATGTTTGTCGGATTTGTAACTTATCGATCTCGCATTCAATTGTCAACTTCTGGTTAAGCTCGATTGACGCTCCATTTGCTAGTCTTGTTCTCCCGCTGTAGCTATCTAGAGAGTCCTTGTATATCTGAGCTATTCTATCCCCGACGTAATTTTTAGTAGTTCCTGTGTCGATGAGCGCTCTGTATGTTCTTTGCCCTATTTTTAGTGATGCGAACAGTCGAATGTCATTGCTTGCTGGCTGTGTAACGGCGAAAACGAATGAAGTCGAATCTTGTTTTACAGACTGGGACGACTCCTTGTTTCTCCAGTCTGTAATTCGTTTCCCTGACGCCTGAAACAGCAGTCGCTGCTGTAAACTCATTCTCTGCCGCAACGCGAACAAAACCTTTTTCATGGGTTTTTGCAGTTTTTACGGCTGTGACCTGGCATCTTGCATCTAAAGCATGCCGTTTTCGCATCGTACTCTGCTTGGTCCGTGCGTCTCCAGTTTCCACGGCAAATCTGATTTGCTCGGGTCTTTTCGTCTTCTAGATCTTCGTATTCTTGGGCTAAATCCTGTAATTCGGCTAAGTTTCCGAAATCCCGGCGGCGAGCATAAAGCTTATATTCTGGTAACAAATTTTTGTATATCCTTTCGAGTTCTTGGTTTTTAGAAAAAGATCCTTCTCGTCTGATTAATGTTTGAATCTCCGTGATATATCTATCTACTGGTTCGTTCTGTCTCTGTTTTCTGTTTCGGATTTCCTCTTCTAGTTGTAGCAAATATCCCCTGGGATAGAAAGCTTTTTTAAAATCTTCGCTGAAATCTGTCCATGACTTCCAATTTTTGTTATTGTTTTTGTACCATAACAAGGCGTGGTCTCCTAATAATTCTGGTAATGCTCTTAGTAGATCTTGTTTATCGATCTCGTAGGCCAAGCTTAATTCGTCTATCCTCTCTAAGAATTCTATTGCATCCGAATGTTTCTTGTCGAAGTGTGTGTTCCACTTTCGTACTTGATTTAGCAATTCTGGTTGCCCCATTTGTTTCGTTATTGCTAATTCCTGTAATTGTCTTCGGATGCCCGAAATTTCCTGGGCCAGTGTGTCGGATTCTGTTCCCTTGGAAGTTTTTTCTTTTGTGATTGTTCCTGTAGCTTCCTCACGATTTTTAAAATAGGTTCTGAGTCGTGCTCTCAATTCGTCGACGGTTCCCTTGGGATCTAGGCCGTATTTTTCGGCCTCGCTCTGCAATTCCTCTTTGCAAAGTCGGTTTATCCACGACGTACCTGTTACTGAGTCTGTGTCTTTATCTGTCGGCATTTTATTAATTTTTGCTCGGGCGCCAGTTTGTGATGGGTAGCTCTTTCGGGGCAACAGACTCAGTAAAACACAGGTTTGAAATAAAAATAAATCTATTAAGTATATATATACAATAAATAAAAACTAAAAAAAAGGAATTCTACGTTGTATACTTATAAAACAAAAATAAAATGAATTCCACGTTTCCGTCTGGGTCCCGCGATGAATGAATCCCCCGGCAAACGTCTATAAAAGAAAAGAAATTAATTAGTACTACTAATATACTCGCTTTCGCTTCAATTCAGCGAAAGCTCCGAATATGCTCGTAAACAAAATATTTAGCTGTGCAGACCCACGGCAATGTTCAATACACAATGCCGACGGGTTCCGCTTGGCTAAGGACAGAGTATGATCCTCAATACGGAAATCTCTGTCCCGGTTGGTTCTGTGCAGATCCACGGTAATGCTCAATACGCAATACTGATGGGTTCCGCTTGGTTAGGGACAGAGTATGATCCTCAATACGGAACTATCTCTGTCCAGAATGGCCCGCTGGTTCACTACACCGGCGAGTCAGGGAGCCTAGAGCGCTAGCTGCAAGACTGTCTAATTCCGCTATTCACACGCCTTAAATAGCCGTTTGAATACCACTACGCCGTCACGTTGTAGAAGTGGATGCGCAAATATTGACACTCCCACGGTTCAAACTGTTAAACGATCAGAGCATCGTTACAACACACACTCATACACACACACTCACACACGCACAAACACACACACACGCACACACGCACACACACATACACTCTTCACCTCTCGACTCCTACCAATTAGTCGCTCCTTACAGCAAGCATGGCCTTCTTGCCACGGCCGTATTCTTATCTCTGCAAGCCGAACGGACACACACACCCATACACACACACTCACACACGCACACCTATACACGTTTCGCAATATTTGTGGCATCACATACTATATCCTCAATTGTGGCAAATCGGTGTAAACATACCATGATACTGGCACCCGTCGTGCAGAGTGTTTATGGATAGGAATTGCTTTGATACACTCCATGGTTCTAATATTATCGACGAATATAATTGTGGCACCGGATTCCACAATTATTTTGTCATCAGAAACTGTGTGCAAAAGATGCCACAAATATATCCGTAACACATTTTCTGTGTTTGGGGGTTCCATAAGTATTGGTGTACATACAGTGTGTTTGAAAGCCATGTTGCCATATATATTATAGGAATAAGTTGTTGCTTTACCTTTTCTGTGATACGGATACTCTGTTGGTTACATTACATTTTTTTATTTTAGTGTACGATCTTCTTCTCATTGCGCCGTCTCCTTTCGAAGGTTGGCGATCCAAATCGCAATTGTAGTTTTGGAAACTGCTGCGCGAAACATCTCTGCGAATGAACGGTCGAACCATCTCCTCAGGTCTTTCAGCCACGAGTTCTGGCGTCTTCCTACTGATCTTTTGCCCTGTACTTTTCCTTCCAGTATAACTTGAAGTAATTCATATTATTCGCCTCTCAGCACATGACCCAAGTATTGCATTTTCCTCTCTTTGATTATTCTTAGTAATTCTTTTTGTTTACACATGCGACGAAGTACCTCAACATTAGTAACTCTTTGTACCCATGGAATCCTCAACATTCGTCTGTATATATACATCTCAAAGGCATCTATTCTTTTTTCTACTTCAGAGTCCATTGTCCAACTTTCACAGCCATACAGTAAGACAGAAAAAACGTAACATCTGATCATTCGGATTCTAAGCTGTAGACTAAGGTCTGATCTTGTAAAAAATGTTTTAATCCTCATGAATGTTTTCCTTGCTTGTTCGATTCTTGACAGGATTTCTTTTTTTGGATTACACTGACTATTTATATTTGTTCCCAAATATTTTATGGAATTTACCTGTTCTATTATTTGACCCTTGGCATACACCTGTACGTTTATTGGTGTCTTTGAAAATACTAAAGTTTTAGTTTTGGAAACGTTTAGATGTAAACCGAACATTTCGCTGTGGTGAACTACCGCATTTATTATATTTTGTAGTTCTTGTGCGTTGCTTGCTATTAAGACGGTATCATCAGCATATCTGATGTTGTCTATGCTGATTCCGTTAATCTTAATTCCGCCTTGGACCTCGTCTAATGCTTCTCTGAATATAGACTCCGAATACAAATTAAAGAGTAGCGGTGATAAGACGCAACTCTGTCTCACTCCTCGTCGGATTTGTATGTCTTCGGATGTTGTGTGCTCTATTTCAATTGTTGCCGTTTGGTGCCAGTATAGTTCTGAGATAATTCGCAAGTCTTGTTCGTCAACTCCATTTGTTCTCAGAATTTCGATCATCTTTTGATGGTTAACGCAGTCAAATGCTTTTCGATAGTCAATAAAACATGCATATACATCCACATTCATGTCTCTGCATCGTTGCGTTAACACATTTAAAGCAAAAAGAGCCTCTCGTGTTCCCAATCCGTTTCGAAATCCGAATTGAGTGTCACTCATCTGGAACTCGCACTTCTTGTAAAGTAGTGTACGATAGTGTTATAATATTTTAGAATTAAATATAAGAAAACTAAAAACGTCTTTGACTATAGTTACTATAAAGATCTTCGAAATGCAGTTACTAACGCAGTCCGTCTGGAGAAGAATGGTTACTTAAATTATCGGTCTGCTTCTTTGATTAAAAAAGATCTTTGGAAAGCTATGAGGTTATTCAAAATTGTAAATAAACCAGTTATAGAGATCCCTCAGGAGCTTAAAGATCCTATATCTATAAATAATTATTTTACATCTGTCTTTAGCCCTGTAAATTGTTGTCCTGAGACAACCCAATGGTACCAGTCAAATATTTTCAATCCAGATATTGTTTTCTCGTTTAAAATGGCCACTATTGATGAAGTTAAATTCGGAAGCTGTTGGATATGGATGTGATAATATTTCTGCAAAGATGCTATAACTCTCCCTTTCTATTACTGCTCCTTATATTACGCACATTATAAATTGTTCTTTGGAGGTAGGTTATTTTCCGGACACTTGGAAATACGCTTTGGTAAAACCACTGCCCAAATCAAATAAACCTGAATCACTTAATGATCTTCGCCCAAAATAAGCATTTTACCGGGACTGTCAAAAATTTTAGAAAAGGTTATCTATAAACAGATATACGATTATATTTTTAGAAATAATGTAGTTACCTATATACAATCAGGATTTAGAAAAGAGTTTAGTACAACGACCCTGCTTCTTGACTTAACAGATAATATACTTCGATCATTTGATGCAGGAAAAGCAACCTCAGTCATCGTGCTTGATTTTTCTAAAGCCTTCGACACTATTGATCACGCTCTTCTGTGTGCTAAATTGAAATATTTTGGATTTAATGATACCTCCTTACAGTTTTTCAAATTTTATTTGGTAAATCGATATCAAAAGTCATAATCGATAATAATTCATCAGAATTTGCATCTGTCAATTCAGAGGTGCCTCAAGGTTCGGTTCTTGGTCCTCTTCTTTTTTAAATATATATTTCCGATCTGTATAAATCTTTAAATAATCTGAAATTGCACTCTTTTTTAGATGACACACAACTGTATTTCTCTTTTAAACCTAACACTGTTCAGGATAACTTAAAACTAATTATAAAAAATGAACCTCTAAAAAATGTTAAAAGTTGTAAAAACTTAGGAGTCATATATGACTGTACGCTACGTTTTCAAGAGCATGTCACCCTTTTAGTAAAAAAATGCTATTTAGTTATGCGTCAACTGTATAGAAGTACAGGCATTTTAAACTTTAAATTGCGTAAGTTACTTTGTGCAACTATCGTAATGTCAATTCTTAATTATGGGCTCTTGGTATTTTACCCTTGCTTAGATCAGGTTACGAAATTAAAGTTGCAAAAAATTCAAAATAATTGTTGCAGATTTGTCTTTGGCATAAGAAAATATGATCGTATATCATGCAAAATAAAAGAACATCAATGGTTAACCATAGATAATTTATACAAATATCACCTCGCCTCATTGATATATCGAATTATTTCGTCGTCAAATCCTATTTATTTAAAGAACAAATTAGTATTTCGTGGAGACGCTCATAATTGGATCTGAGATATCCTCATAGTCTTATGCTGCCAAGATATAGACTAGCTATTTTCAAGCGATCGTTTACTTACAACGCTGTTTTAGTGTTTAATAGTTTAACAAAAAATTTAAGAGGTAAATCTCTTGATTTCATGAAGCGGCATTATAAGAAATTTTTACCTACAATCGCAGTAACGTTATTATTATTATAATATAGTATATTGTTGTCGTTATTGTTACCATTAGAATTTTTTTTTTGTTTTTATTTATCATTCATATCATTTATCACATAACATCACAAATTATTTTCTTTATCTTATTTTTCTAGTAGCCACATGACTATTTCTATCATTTCAATATTATATTATCATTTATGTCAATTTATAAATCATTTTTTTTTTCATGTTCTACTTATTTCAAACTGACTTTGTAAACTTGAGGTTAAGTGGAGTAGCTCTAGCTAGACTTCGCCTCATGTATCTCGTGTTTGTAAATTTTTGCAGACTAAATAAAGGCAATTTATTATTATTATTACTATTATATATAATATAATATAATATATGTGGATCCCCCTATATAATAGAATAGAGTTATTTCTGTCCTTAAAAAATATATAAAAAACGATGACACCCGTCGACTTTTAATACGTATAAATGTGTGCCTTTTAAGGAAAAATTTAAATGTACAGGGTAATTCACGCATGCCTAGCATACTGCATAAGTTTTATTTTTAATAGACTTCCCTGTATATTTTTTATTTTTAAAAGCTGCTTAATAACCTGATCTTGACAAACTATATCATGTATTATGAATAATACAGGGTGGAATTGTAAAATTATACAGTGTGTAAACTACTCATGGAATACAATTGTTTGCGTCCTTATTTTAGAAAATTATAAAAAAACGCCTCACCTGTTACTTTTAAATTCAAATGTGCTCTTTAAACATGAATTTAAATGTACAAGATAATTCATAAGGGCTGAAGATTCAAGGACACAAACAATTTTATTCCATAAGTGGTTTCCACACTGTTTAATTTCAACATATTAACTACCCTTTAATACTCATAATAGACTCTACATGACATAGTTGGTTGAGATCGGGTTATTAAGGAGCTTTTAAGAATAGTAAAATATACAGGAAGTTCCATTAAAAGTAAAGCTTTTAGACTATGGTAGGCTTGCCTGAGTCACCTTGTCCAGTATATTTAAAAAGCGCATATTTATATTCGACGTGCTTCAGCATTTTATTTTTTATAGGACCATTAAGCTTGCCGGGGCACATAAGCTAAATCCGATTTAACCTTTCCAATATTTTTTCACCGATTTTTCACTAATTTTTGACCACCAAACCACCCGTAATTGGAGTAATTCTGCTGCCTTAAAGTTCAAGCTAGCAGGATTCAAACAAAAAACTTTTTGTCTATGACATTTTTTTTCACATATTTTTCACTAATTAATTACTACCATCATAATTTTTCACCACCGAACCACCCTTAAGGGGAGCGAATCTTGGAACGTCTGAGGTGAATAGGGCATGTAATGCGGATGGAACAAAATGACCCAGCTAGAAAACGCTCCTTGATAGACCCATTGGTCAGAGAAGAAGAGGAAGACCTAGAACAAGGTTCCTTGATAACATCGATAAAGACATGAAAAATATGGGAATACGTGCTTGGCGGAGAGAGAAAGGCGAGGGTTGGGGACGACTGGAGAGAAATTCTTGAGGAGGCTAGGACCCACGTAAGGTTGTAAAGACGGAATGATGATAAACCAATCTTATTTGAAAACGTTACTGCTAGCTTAATATCCGAGCCAGTGGAATTGGAAAAAAAAAATATTTTTGAAATGCCACAGTCTTCTGCTAGGATTTTACAAATTCATTACCACCCTAGTAATTATTCACCCCTCAATTTACTCCTATCGGAAGTCAATAATTCTGTTACGTTAAAATTTAAGGAGAAAAAATATTCTTTAAAATTTCACCGCCCTGTACTTATAACTGAAATAAAACAGTAGTGTTGTGCTGTTAAGTTTTTACTAAACTTTGACCATCCTAATCATTTTCCCCCCTAAATCAATCTTATTTAGTAAAGTTCTTACTAGCTTAATATTCGAGACAGCGAAATTTAAAAAAATAGTTTTAAAATACCATCATGTTCTGATAGGTTTTTGTGAATTTATTACCACCCTAGTATTTTTTCACCCCTTAACTAACCCATTAATACCCCAATACTCTTTTAATTTTTACCTATATCCAACTGACAATAAATATAATATCGACATAAAATTAAATAATATAAATATATTTAAATTTTTGAAATGCAGCTAATATAAATCTATTTTACTACTCAAATAATCTAAACTAGCTGTTCTGTCCAACTTGTAATTTCCGTCTTATTTGAAAATTATTAAAATATTTATCTGCTAAAATGTTTTCCAAGTAATATAAACTCTTTATGTTATACAACTAGCCTAAACAGTATATTTAATACCCTTAGTATTTAAATAATAATAAAATATTTAATATCTAAGCTTTTTTCCAAATTTTCAGGTACCTATCCGGTATCTTTTAACAATAGGTGTGCAAGGTGCCTCGATCCGCCTTTACAATTAGCTAATTAAAGTAATGGATGTAATAAAATTATTGGAATTTGAATATTTCTTACCTGCTAAGTATTATGTTAAATATAACAATTCCATTGTATTTACTAAAACTCAACTTGATTTCAGTTATTTTATATTCATAAAAGGGTACTCACGACGCGAATCCGAGTAACTTTTTTAAAACAGTTAAAATTTATAATTTTTATAACAAAGTATTTTCATATTTTCAATATTTAGACTATTCTATATTTAAAATATTCAATATATTTAAACATTTAAAAAGTATATATTATTTAGCACCGAGTAACATTTGAGAATGCTTTTTAATTTAAGTAGTCGAGAAAAAAATGACTAGTCTGTTAAAAATATAGTAAAACACAAAAAATATAGTAAATGTGTGGCTGATAGAATTGGTGTGGTTGGTTAACATTTAGTAAAAACGTGTAGTTGGTTAACATTTACTAAAAACAGATCAGTTTCTTATTTTGAATAAAGTGCAGTATAATTACAAAAAAATTCTACCCCTTTAATTTTAACCTACCAGAATTATTGACTCCTCACTAGGGTTAGTCTTGGGATAAAAAATTACTAAAGTACTAATAAATTCGTAAAAACCTAGCAGAATACTGTGGTATTTCAAAATTTTCTTTTTTAATTCACTGCCTCGAATATTAAGCTAGCGGAAACGTTTCCAAATAAGATTGATTTAGGGGTGGAAAATTATCAGGGTGGTCAAGGTTTAGTAAAAACTTAAAACACTTTTTCATTTCAGTTATAAGTGGAAGACGGTTAAATTGCAAAAGAAGATTTTTTCACTTTAATATTATCCCAACAGAATTATTGACTTCCCATAAGGGGTAGTTGAGAAGTGAAAAATTACTAGGGTGGCAATAAATTCATAAAAATCTAGCAGAACACTGTGGTATTTCAAAAATATAATTTTTTAATTTCGCTGGCTCGAATATTAAGTTTGCGGGAACTTTTCCGAATAAGATTGGTTTAGAGGTGGAAAATTCTCAAAGTGGTCAGAGTTTAGTAAAAACATAACATAACACTTTTTTATTTCAGTTGTAAGTAGAAGATGGTGACATTGTAAAAAAGATTTTTTTACTTTAAATTTTCACTTTACATTTTATAAGGTCTACTGAACATAAAATCGCTACTTTTAAAAAGACGATCTAGAAGCAGTCGAAGTTAATAATTTTTGTTTAAATTGCTTTATAACACGATAACGATTTATTTTTTTATTTATTTATTGTATGTTATTATCATTTTTTCTTTAAACGTCGATTTCGAACGTCGAAAAATTGTTTCTTGACGAACATTGACAGATCCTGAGCATTGTTTTTAAATGGAATGTTCCATACTTTATTACATAATTGAATAGGTTCTTCTGAGAGAAGAAGATTGATAAAATTACAATAGCGTTATCAAATCATATTAGAAAATTGGGGAAGAAAAATCCGGCCTACAATGGGACTCGAACCCACACCTTTTTGTCTGGCATACACAGCCTGATTTTTGTCTTTGAATTTCAAAATATCCTTTGATACTAATCTCCATCAGATCAGAAAGTAATCAATAAATGCTATAGTGTTTTGATAATTGGTTGTTGAGTTAAAAAACGGCATATTGTATAAAAACGCTCAAATTTGACAGCCGTCATTTTTGTGGCAAAGCTTTGATTTGTGTTTTAAGTTATTATACAAACCTCTAAAAAGAGGGTATCATATAATCTCCCATTATATTTAAAAAAAGATCCAAGATTAGCATTTTGAAATTCTTATTTGCAATAACTGAGGGAGATATTTGAAAAGCATTTTATATCATTTGACTCTAAAATTATAGTTTTCTAAGATTTAAAAAAAATTCTTCAGTTAAAAATAAAATAGTTTCCATATGTCCGAAAATGTATAGTGAGGACGCTACCAACAATAATTCCAAAAGTTTCTCTCCAGGCTGGTCGGAAGCAATTCTTGTGATAAGTCTTTTATTCATTGATAATGGAAAGTCCATGCAGCTGCTATTTCAACTCCAATTTTAAATTGTCTTAGACTTAATAAAAATTTTAACTTGAATAACTCACAACAGGCCCTTTAATTTGATCTAAAATTTAAGGCATAGTATTTCAGTTTTCTTTATACTTAAAAGTTTATTTTTCACATAACTATTCGCAACTGGGTCATATGCACCAAATTTCAATTTAATCGGTTTCGTAGATTCGAAATACATTTTGTGTAACAGAGTCAGACGGACGGATGAATAGACGATCAATTTTATATTTTTTTTATACGGGTCTACAGAACTCTTAAAGTGTAATTTTCATAAGTCAAACTTACATAATTTGCATGAAAAGTAGGTGTGAAAAGTTATACGAATGGCCACATTATATCACTGAATATAGAAAACTTTATTTTAATTAGTATCTGATACCCAATCTAACTATAATGTTTGGAGAAATAATACGCTTTTTTTTTTTAAGTTAGTATTCCTTTAATCTTTCCATAAATTATTATTCTATTATTTCTGGTCAACATCGCCATCGCGTATAAGAAAATTGTTGCACTTTTGTGGCACCTTTCACACACTTACACGTTTTATTCCCAAAATCGAAATAAAAATAATTTTATTTCAACTGAAATGGGCAACACCGCAAGGCCATCTCAGAGGGCGCCACTTTACGACCACGCCCACGATGCCACAATTACGTGTGTAAATTCAATCTGCCTCAACCTGATTTCTGGCAACATACGCAGAATCGACGTAATATAATTTTTATTTAAGCTCTATTCGATCCTATGTGTTAAAAACAATATCTATTAAAAGCACATGAGAAAAAAAGAGTATTTAAAGTTATTTAGACAGTAAATACTACTAAAACAAAGAAAATGTTGGGGAATGAAATTGTGGTAACGTGTGTAAGTTACCACAATTTACGAAGTTACCATAATACAGGAATATGTTCACACACGTTACCACAAATATCGGTGCACACACACAAACACACACACACGCGCACACTCACACACACATACACTCTTCACCTCTCGACTCCTACCCATTAGTTGCCTCTTACGACAGGCAGGGCCTTCTTGCCACGGCCGTGTTCTTATCTCTGCGAGCCGACCGGACACACACACACACTCACACACGCACACACACGCACACACGCAGTTACACACATACACTCTTCACCTCTCGACTCCTACGCATTAGTCGCCGCTTACGACAGGCAGGGCCTTCTTGGCACGGACGTGTCCTTATCACTGCGAGCCGACCGAACACACACTCACACAGGCACACACACACGCACACACGCACACACACACACATACACTCTTCACCTCTCGACTCCTACCAATTACTCCCCACTTACGACAGGCAGGGCCTTCTTGCCTCGGCCGTATTCTTATCTCTGCAAGCCGAACGGACACATACACACTCACACACACAAGCACGCACACACGCACACATACGCACACACACAAAAACACTTTTCACCTCTCGACTCCTACCCATTAGTTGCCTCTTACGACAGGCATGGCCTTCTTGCCTCGGCCGTATTCTAATCTCTGCGAGCCGAATGGACACACACATACATACACACACTCACTTACACACGCACAAACACACACACCCACACACGCACACACACACACATACACTATTCACCTTTCGACTCCTACCTATTAGTCGCCCCTTACAAGAGAGAGGGCCTTCTTGCCTCGGCCGTATTCCTATCTCTGCAAGCCAAACCGACACACACACATACACACACACTTACACACGCACACACACGCACACACGCACACACACACACACATACACTCTTCACCTCTCGACTCCTACCAATTAGTCGCCACTTACGATAGGCAGGGCGTTCTTGCCTCGGCCGTATTCTTATCTCTGAAGGCCGAACGGACACACACACACTCACACACACACGCACGTACAAACGCACACACACGCACACACACACACAAATACACTCTGCCCCTCTCGACTCCTACCCATTAGTCGCCTCTTACGACAGGCATGGCCTTCTTGCCTCGGCCGTATTCTAATCTCTGCGAGCCGAATAGACACACACAAACATACACACACACACTTACACACGCACAAACACAGACACACCCACACACGCACACTCTCACGTACCCTCTTCACCTCTCCACTCCTACCCATTAGTCGCCTCTTACGACAGGCAGGGACTTCTTGCCACGGCCGTGTTCTTATCTCTGCAAGCCAAACGGACACACACACACGCACACACAAACACACGCACACAGGCACACACGCACACACGCACACACGCACACGCACACATTCTCCACCTCTCGATTCCTATCCATTAGTCGCCTCTTAAGACGGGCAGGGCCTTCTTGCCACGGACGTATTCTTATCTCTGCGAGCCGAAAGGACACACACACACGCACACACAAACACACGCACACAGGCACACACGCACACACGCACACGTACACGCACACGCACACACTCTCCACCTCTCGACTAATATCCATTAGTCGCCTCTCAAGACAGGCAGGGCCTTCTTGCCTCGGCCGTATTCTTATCTCTGCAAGCCAAACGGACACACACACATACACACACATACTCACACACGCACAAACACACGCACACACACAATGTCCAATATCAAATCTTCATAATTCATATCCGAAATTGGACAGTATAATTTTATCACCCAGTAGACCGAATGAATCTATTTGTTATTAAATACACACACGTAGTTAATTAGGTTACATACACATTTGGTCAATTATAAATAATAATTTGGACATCAGTCAAAAGTACTGGCAAAGTTAAACAATTTACATAAATTAAATACACATATCACGCTAGGTACGCGAAAAATATTGACCCAAATAGAATTTATATAAAACTAATATCTCTTGACTAGAGAAGCATTCAATCAATATTCACTCAACGAACATATAGTCTTCAACGATCAACTTCATCAGTCTATACTCAAAGTAATCCCGGGTCTACACCCATAGTGTACGTCTCAACAATAAACTCTGCTACTATTATTTGGTGTTTCCATTACAACAGAACGAACATCTTCACTGAGCCAACGAAGGGGAATTTGTTCATGGTCCTTCGAGAAACAGAATACTTCAAGGAAGTTTGAGAGAGCCTTTACAGTCCACGCCAGCAACACCCTCAGTAGCAGAGAGAGACCACTAGACCCGGGAGAACGAGAGCAGTACCAAAGCCAAGAGCCATACTAGAGCCGAGAGCAGTACCAGAGCCGAGAGCGGTACCAAAGCCGAGAGCCATACTAGAGCCGAGAGCGGTACCAAAGCCGAGAGCCATACTAGAGCCGAGAGCGGTACCAAAGCCGAGAGCCATACTAGAGCCGAGAGCGGTACCAGAGTCGAGAGCAGTACCAAAGCCGAGAGCCATACTAGAGCCGAGAGCAGTACCAAAGCCGAGAGCCATATTAGAGCCGAGAGCAGTACCAAAGCCGAGAGCCATACTAGAGCCGAGAGCGGTACCAGAGCCGAGAGCGGTACCAAAGCCGAGAGCCATACTAGAGCCGAGAGCGGTACCAGAGCCGAGAGCAGTACCAAAGCCGAGAGCCAGACTAGAGCCGAGAGCAGTACCAAAGCCGAGAGCCATACTAGAGCCGAGAGCAGTACCAAAGCCGAGAGCCATACTAGAGCCGAGAGCAGTACCAAAGCAGAGAGCCATATTAGAGCCGAGAGCAGTACCAAAGCCGAGAGCCATACTAGAGCCGCAGAGCAGCCAAAGGACAGGACCGATTGCAGAACCCACCAGAAGCGAGGGATCCTCAACGTCTAAGAACACAAAAAACCGTAAGTTTTTGAATAATTACAAAATCTTCCAACTTTTACAATCTTACAATTTAACAAGTTTTTTTTTTTATTACAATTTAACAATTTAGAACAACAATCTCCACTCTATCAATCGTATAATAATGTACTTTAGAATGCATACCATTTAAATAATACAGAGAATTGATAAAACAAAAATAAACGTCATTCACAACTATAATTAACTAAACAGTAATTTTGTATGACAATTTGAAAAAAGAAACGTTCATACATATAGCTTGCTTTTAATTACAATTAAATATTTTATTTCGAAAAATTAAAATAATTACGTAGCAAATAATTTCATTTATTTTGATAACAATATATATCATTATAAGAGTGTGTGGATTACATCTTGACCTACCTCAATGCAAAGAATAGCACAGCAGGCAAGGTCAAACTCATATTTCGCTAAATTGCACATTCCGATAGAAAAGAAAGTGTTATAATACAGGTATACTTATTTAATACATAACGTACATTTAGTATTGTCTAATATATTTACCGCTGAATGTAAAAATTTTAAAATAATCATGGAGAGTCTATACGTTAAGCAAGCGGAAATAGGAACAGAAATAGTGAAACTCGTTTCAAATACAAAAAAGGATTCCCAATCTCGGAAAAATCAACAATACATCCGGGATAGACAGGAAAAATTTGAAGAATATTGGGCAAAATTTTTAAATAACCACGAAAAGCTGCTAGAAGGGGGTATAACGAAAGAAAAATATTTTGAAACAAAATACTATGATCAGGTATTTAAGACATACATTGAGGGGAAAACCCTGTTGGAAGAATATGGAAGGGTGCTGAAAAGAGGAAAAGCACCGAAAGTAAAGGAGATACAGATAAGAAAACAAAGAATCGAGGAATTATTACGGCCAGAAAATGAACAAGACTTGCAGGAGGATGAAGAATTGCAGTCAGAGTTAAGAGAATACATGGAAAAGGTGAATACACTAATGATTGAAGCAGCAGTAAATGAGGAACTGGACGCTACAGATATTGGAGGAGTAGAGAGAATAAATCATCTAAAGAGGAAAGTCAGGGAAGTTTTAAAGAAAATAAGGCCAGGAATGCAACGGCCAGAAAGCACACAGAGGAGGGACGGTGTGACATTGCCGCAGGTAAAAATCCCTGTGTATGAAGGCAGATATGAAACGTGGAGAACTTTCCACGATCTGTTTACTAAAGTAATACATGAAAACGACCAGTTATCAAACGCAGAAAAAATGCAGTACCTAAAAACTCAAGTAAGAGGGGAAGCCAACAGAATGATACAACACTTAAACATATCCGAGGCCAACTACGAAGTGGCCTGGAACATGCTAAAAGATAGGTATGAGAACCCAAGGATGATATTGTTTAAATTAATAGACAGGATGCTACTAGCGCAGGAAGTAAAGGAATCTTCTGCTAGAGCATTGAAATCACTACATGACACCTTCCACGAAAGTCTGGAAGCCATAGGAGGGTTAGGAACAGACACGGAAGCGTGGAGCCCATTGATAGCCCGAATTATCATAACGAAATGGGACAATGAAACTAGGAGGCTGTACGAAAACCACATTGGAGACAGTAGAGAGATACCGACGTACAAATCGACACAAACATTCCTACAGCGAAGATTTCAGACACTGGAACTGCTGGAGTCAGAAAAAAGACAAGAGAAGCAAGGAGGATCTCTTAGGAAACCAAGAACACATTGCGTGATATGCAACGGAGATCACGGAGTCCGAACTGCAGAGGATTTCAGGAACTCAATGTAAGAGACCGGAACAGGATGATAAAAGAAAAAGGATTGTGTACAAACTGCCTAGCACATAAAAAAGAAAAACAATGTTATTCACAATATAGGTGCAGACACTGTGGCGGAGACCACCACCATATGTTGCATTATGAAAAAGGAAACACAAGCAACAAAAGAAACTCCAATGAAACGAAACGAGAACAAACACAAGAAAGAAATGGAAGAGATTCAAACAATAGAAGTAGGTATCAAGCTAATAGGTACAGAGGAGGAAATAATAATCCATACAACGCCAGAGAACAAAATAACGGAAGGCGAGAAAATACACAAGATACCAATGGACCTAGGAATAGCAACGACCAGCAAAGAGGGCAGAATTCAGTAAACTGTGCAAGCCATAAGGAAGGTGAAGCATTACTAGCGACAGCTGTGATACGCATAAGAGATGCGAAAGGAGATTCACACATAATGAGAGCACTAATTGACCAAGGGTCCCCTGCGACGACGCTAGGAACAACAAGGAAGCCCATACAGGCGACCATATCCGGGATAGGCTCGTCAGGAGAAAAAACAGCCAACTGGAGTATGAAACTTTTAATCGAAACTCATTACGAAAGTGACTTCGAGATGGAAATAGAAGCACTAGTACTACCGAAGATAACAAGGAATTTACCGGAAAAGGATATAATTCTACCGGACTATAACGAGAAAAATGCAATACTGGCAGATCCAAGATATTACAAGGTAGGGAAGATAGACTTACTACTAGGAGTAAAAGAATACAGTTACATATTGACAGAAGGGATGCACAGAATAAGTAATGGACTCCTGAGTCAAAACACCAAACTAGGATGGATAGTTTCGGGAATAGCACGAGAAAGGGAGAATATAAAAGCAGAAGTATGCTGTACGATATCAAGACAAGAAATGGACGTACAAATAAAGAACTTCTGGGAATTAGAAGAAGTAAATCAGGATACAAGTTTCTCAGTGGAAGAACAAGAATGTGAAGAACTGTATCGACAGACTGTAAAAAGGAATGAAGAAGGGAGATACGAAGTAAAAATTCCGTTTAGGGAAGACGTCGCAAAGTTAGGAGAATCTAAACAGCAAGCATTCGCCAGATTGATGCAACTAGAAAGGAAGTTTGCAAAAGACAAACAGTTAGAAGCGAATTACAGACAATTCATGGAAGATTATGAAAACCAAGGTCATATGGTAATAGCAGAAAACCAGGGAGATGGGTACTACTTACCTCATCATCCAGTGAGAAAAGAGGACAGTACTACAACGAAAATAAGAGCCGTGTTTGACGCATCAAGCAAAAGCTCATCGGCAGTAAGCCTGAATGATATTATGCACACAGGGCCGAAATTACAACAAGACTTGACAAATATACTATTACGATGGAGATCCAATAAGGTAGCACACTCAGCGGATCTGGAAAAAATGTTTAGACAAATCAGAATGGCAGAAGAAGACCAAAAATATCAAAAAATTTTGTGGAGAAAGGACACAAAGGACCACATACAAGAGTATAACTTAACGACGGTGACATACGGCACGGCCGCAGCACCCTTTTTAGCGTTAAGAACAATACAACAATTACAAGAAGATGAAGGAGCGAGTTTCCCGTTGGCATCGAAAATTGTAAAAGAAAACATGTATGTAGACGATATACTAGGAGGAGCTGAGACAGTGCAGGAAGCAGAAACAGCCCAAAAGGAATTAATACAACTGTTCAGAAAAGGAGGTTTCACTCTTAGAAAATGGTTGAGCAACGAAGAAAAAATAATGGAGAACGTACCGGAGGATATGAGGAACGTAGACTCGAAGGCATTCAAACAAGAAGAAGTACGGAAAACGTTAGGAATACACTGGTCACCTAAAGAGGATATAATCACATTCAAAATAGGGATAACGACGGCAAAGAAAATAACGAAAAGACACGTACTGTCAGAAGTAGCAAAACTATACGACCCACTGGGATGGATAGCACCTGTAGTAATTCAGGCGAAAATGTTCATACAGGAATTATGGGAGCAAAAGACCAGTTGGGATAAAGAATTAACTAGCAACCAACAAAGCAGGTGGAATACATACCAGGCGCAATTAGTAAATCTGGAGAAAATAACATTGCCCAGGTGGAACAACTTAAGCAAGATAAACAGAGTAGAACTGCATGGATTTGCAGATGCGTCTATGAAAGGATATGGAGCGGTAATCTACTCAAGGGTATTAGGCCCAGAAATTAAAACGAATCTAATGATAGCAAAATCGAAAGTCGCACCATTGAAAGGGAAAACGACGTTACCGAGGCTCGAGCTGTGTGCCGCGGTACTACTAGCAAATTTAATGAAGAAAACCCTACAAGCATTGAACAGGGAAAACATTGAGGTATATGCATGGTCGGACTCAACGATAATCCTGGCTTGGATAAGGGGATCATCAAAAAGGTGGAAAATGTTCGTCGCCAACAGAGTAGAGGAAATAAGACGCGTTATAGGACCGAAAAATTGGCATAAGGTAGATACAAAGGAAAATCCAGCGGACATCCTCTCACGTGGAAGTACCGCATCAGAATTATTAGAAGCAGAGCTATGGTGGAAGGGACCAACTTGGCTGACTAGTAACAAAACTTTAACTCAGGAATCAGAAGAAATACCAGAGACAAATGAGGAGGAAGTCAAAACGAAAATAACGGTGCACACGACAACGATAAAGGAGGACATATGCGAGAGATTCTCAAATTTAGAAAGAATGAGAAGAGTACTTTCATATTGTAGGAGATTTGCAGACAAATGCAGAAAAAAGAAGGACAATGGACAAAGTCAGCTTACAGTCCAAGAATTAGAGGAAACGCTATTAAAGGTGATAAAGCACACACAGCACGCCTACTTCAAACAAGAAATAAATAAGCTGGAGAAGAAACAGAAATTAGACAAGAAAAATAAATTAGCGTCATTGGTACCATTCCTGGATAGACAAGGAATTCTAAGAGTCACCGGAAGACTGAGACACACGAATCTAAAGTACGGAGAAAAACATCCGATAATTTTGCCAAAGGATAGTGCATTAACAAAGTTACTTATAACAGATAGTCACGCAAGAAATCTACATAGCGGATTACAACAAACACTACAGTACATAAAAAGGAAATACTGGATAATCAACGGCAGAAGAACCGTGAAAGATCATCTAGCAAAATGTTTAAGGTGCAGGAGGTATAAAAGCCAAACAGCACAACAATTAATGGGAGATCTACCGAAAGACAGAGTGAACCCGAGTCATCCCTTTACTAACACAGGGATAGATTATGCCGGGCCAATAAAGATAAGTACCACGAGAGGCAGAGGACAAAGGAGCTATAAGGGCTACATCTCAGTATTTGTGTGTCTGTCAACGAAGGCAGTACACCTTGAGGTAGTAAGCGATATGTCTACGGATGCTTTCATCGCAGCGTTCAAGAGATTTACGGCACGCAGAGGACTGTGCAACAACGTATACAGCGATAACGGAACCACATTCGTAGGAACAGCAAATTTGTTGAAAAAAGAAAATCAAAAAATAGATGACGAGATAAAACAAGGATTACTGGCACTAGGTACTAAGTGGCATGTCATACCTGCATATGCACCACATTTCGGAGGATTATGGGAGAGCGCAGTGCGAATAATGAAATATCACTTGAAAAGAATCATCGGGGAAACAGTTCTAACATATGAAGAATTGAGTACGGTGCTGGCACAAATAGAAGCATGTATGAACTCGAGACCATTATGTGGGTCATCAGAAGACCCTGAAGGGAAAATAGCCCTGACACCAGCTCACTTCCTTATAGGGAGAGAAATTATATCACCAAATCGGGAAGAAGAGCTTACGACTTATTTGAAGATGCCGACGAGGTGGAGATTAGTGGAGAAAATAAAAAGAGACTTCTGGAAAATTTGGAAACAGGAATACCTGCACCAATTACAACAGAGAAATAGATGGCATAAGGCGCACCCTAACATAAAAGAAGAAGAAATAGTTACAATTAAAGAAGAGGATACACCTCCAGGCAGATGGCCATTAGCGAGGGTAACAGAAACACACCCTGGAGCGGAGGGATTAACCAGAGTAGTAACAGTGAGAAAGGCAAACGGGAAACTGACTAAAAGACCCATACATAAGCTAATACGACTGGAAGAAGAGAAACAGGAAAAGCCGAAAAAGGCAGCAGCACTAAGATGGAAGAAAATACTAGTAGCTATAATGTTTTTAACGATGTTAAAACCCATAAAGGCAGAACCGTATAAAATATATAATCCGGTACCAGGATTTTTCACAGAAGACCTTGGAGAGGTCGTCATAGACCGGGGAACATTTCGAATAAAGGTGTTACTCGAAAAAGGAAGAATTCGAACAGAGCACCAACTAATAGGAAATATGATACAAGGCGTACGAGAACTGTGTCATGAGATAAAAATCGTGAATTGTAAGGATATAATAGAGAAATTGGAGGAAGGACAAAGAAAGGCGGAGTCAGTAAGCGAGGGGCTGACAGTAGAAATAAAAGGAAGGGAAAGAAGAGGAATATTAGGAACAATATTAACCTCAGTGTTTGGAGTCAATGACGAAGCCTACAGTAACATTGAAGCATTAGATAATAACCAAAAGGAGCTAATAAAGGGATCACAGCACCAGGCGAAGATAATGTTAGAAACAATAACATCAATCAATCACACAGAGAACAGGATAAACGAGCAAATGAACAAGTTTAACAAAGCACTAATCACAGGTCTACAAGAAATATCTAAAGGACTTAACGAAGTAGAAGACAAAGCACAAAAACTAGAAACCGAATATAGCACGTTACGAATACAAACGATAGCATTACAAGTTATGGACTTCATAAACGAATATACTCAATTTTACGAGGGAATATTAAACCTTCACTATAACCACGGACACTTCATTGATATAGTGAAACCGGGTGAAATAACCAAATTAATAGGGAAAGCAGGGCAGATACTGCCTCAAGGGGTCGAAATACGACGACAACCCATTATAGAAACAGAAGTCAGTCATGACGACAGATATATAACAGTCATCGGCTACTTCATAGTGACAGGGAAAAATAAGTACAGCATGCTCAAAGTCACGGCCATACCACTTAACGTTGAGGGGTCGGTGTTGCGCACATTTGTCGCCCCAAGGAATCTACTGGTCGTAGATTATAACACACTGCACTACTTCGAATTGACCACGGAAGATAGAGAAAGGTGCTTACTGTTGACAAACGCGCAGATAGCGTGCTCACCAACGGCTATAAGAAACATGGATACCCAACCAAACTGCATACTAGAAGAAATTTATGAGCGATCTAAGAATAGCACATGTCCAGTGGTAGCCAGGACAATACAGACAGCTCAATGGAGTAAGATGGGTACTCCCAACCTCTGGCTAGTTATCACGCCAGTCACGATACACATATCCATTATTTGCGATGAAAATCGGAGCGAAAGAGTACTGGAACGAGTCACATTCCTGAAGCTTTCACCCAAATGTATCGCCCAAACGAAAAATATTACATTACTCCCCACTAGCAGTGGGGTGGACAGAGCAGTGACGAGTTACCTGAAGTCGCCAATCACTCCCGTGGCCCAACTGGTGGCGAGGACACCCCGCAAGTTTAACACGCCTCTAAACACCTACCTTGACATACCAGGAGGAGAGCTACGTCATGTGTTACTTGAGGAGGAGAGTCTGGAACAAGAAATGACGCATACGCAGTGGCGATCGATTCACGAATCTAATTGGCATTATTTTGTGGCCACCGGGATCATTACTATAATGGTAATAATTGGGATACTCACGTTATGGAAGTACCGTCCTGTTGCACGACTATGTCGTTCAGGGAATCCACAAACTCAGACTAACGAACAGGAAGTACCTGTATTAGTTAGTAATCGGCACAACAATGTACGGTCGACTTCCCAAGTTGACATCCCACTTTCCACATTTTCATCCAATTGCCCTAATTTTAATCTAGAGATAGAGTCGGACATTGATAGCTAGGGTACGGTTGGAAGATTATTGATTATTCTTAAACTATTTATAATTTATCATGTTTGAATTTTACTATGTTATGTAATACTTATATGTAAACTTTGAGTATTGACACTTGGGCCAGATTGCCCGATTCCGCAGTATGTCCAATATCAAATCTTCATAATTCATATCCGAAATTGGACAGTATAATTTTATCACCCAGTAGACCGAATGAATCTATTTGTTATTAAATACACACACGTAGTTAATTAGGTTACATACACATTTGGTCAATTATAAATAATAATTTGGACATCAGTCAAAAGTACTGACAAAGTTAAACAATTTACATAAATTAAATACACATATCACGCTAGGTACGCGAAAAATATTGACCCAAATAGAATTTATATAAAACTAATATCTCTTGACTAGAGAAGCATTCAATCAATATTCACTCAACGAACATATAGTCTTCAACGATCAACTTCATCAGTCTATACTCAAAGTAATCCCGGGTCTACACCCATAGTGTACGTCTCAACAATAAACTCTGCTACTATTATTTGGTGTTTCCATTACAACAGAACGAACATCTTCACTGAGCCAACGAAGGGGAATTTGTTCACACAAAGACACATACACTCTTCACCTCTCGACTCCTATTCATTAGTCGCCTCTTACGACAGGCAGGGACTTCTTGCCACGGCCGTGTTCTTATCTCTGCGAGCCGAACGGACACACACACACTCACACACACACACACACGCACACACGCACACACACACGCACACACGCACACACACACAAATACACTCTTCACCTCTCGACTCCTATTCATTAGTCGCCTCTTACGACAGGCAGGGACTTCTTGCCACGGCCGTGTTCTTATCTCTGCGAGCCGAACGGACACACACACACT
Organism: Diabrotica undecimpunctata; assembly: GCF_040954645.1. NCBI lineage: Eukaryota > Metazoa > Arthropoda > Insecta > Coleoptera > Chrysomelidae > Diabrotica > Diabrotica undecimpunctata. The sequence continues at coordinate 44,038 of NW_027311899.1, read as the reverse complement.
CACACACACACACACACACGCACACACGCACACACACACGCACACACGCACACACACACAAATACACTCTTCACCTCTCGACTCCTACCCATTAGTCGCATCTTACGACAGGCATGGACTTATTGCCTCGGCCGTATTCTAATCTCTGCGAGCCGCACGGACACACACACACTGACACACACACACATTCACACACACACTCACACACGTACGAACACACGCACACACACACATACACTCTTCACCTCTCGACTCCTACCCGTTATTCTCCTCTTACGACAGGCAGGGACTTCTTGCCACGGCCGTGTTCTTATCTCTGCAAGCCGAACGGACACACACACACGCACACACACACACGCACACGCACACGCACACGCACACACTCTCTACCTCTCGACTCCTACCCATTAGTCGCCTCTTACGACAGGCAGGGCCTTCTTGCCACTGCCGTGTTCTCATCTCTGTGAGCCGACCGGACACACACACACTGACACACACACACATTCACACACACTCTCACACACGTACGCACACACACACACACACATACACTCTTCACCTCTCGACTCCTACCCATTATTCTCCTCTTACGACAGGCAGGGACTTCTTGCTACAGCCGTGTTCTTATCTCTGCAAGTCGAACGGACACACACACAGACGCACACACACACACGCACACGCACACGCACACGCACACACTCTTCACCTCTCGACTCCTACCCATTATTCTCCTCTTACGACAGGCAGGGACTTCTTGCCACGGCCGTGTTCTTATTTCTGCAAGCCGAACGGACACACACATACACACACACACTCACACACACACGCACACACGCACGCACACACGCACACACACATACACTCACACACACACAAACACGCACATACGCACACACACATACATTCTTCACCTCTCGACTCCTACCTATTAGTCGTCTCTTACGACAGGCAGGGCCTTCTTGCCTTGGCCGTGTTCTTATCTCTGCAAGCCGAACGGACACACACACATACTCACACACGCACACACACACGATACACGCACCCACACACATACACTCTTCACCTCTCGACTCCTACTTATTAGTCGCCCACTCTTCACCTCTCGACTCCTACCCATTAGTCGCCCCGTACGATTTGCATCGCCTTCTTGCCACGGCTGTTTTCTTATTTCTGCAAGCAGAAGGGACACACACACGTACACACACACACACTCACAAACACACACACACACACGCACGCACACACGCACACACACGTACACTCACACACACACAAACACGCACACACGCACACACACATACATTCTTCACCTCTCGACTCCTACCTATTAGTCGCCTCTTACGATAGGCAGGGCCTTCTTGCCTCGGTCGTGTTCTTATTTCTGCAAGCCAAACTAACACACACACATACTCACACACGCACACACACACGCACACACGCACACACACATACACTCTTCACCTCTCGACTCCTACTTATTAGTCGCCCACTCTTCGCCTCTCGACTCCTATCCATTAGTCGCCCGGTACGATTTGCATCGCTTTCTTGCCACGGCTGTTTTCTTATCTCTGCGAGCCGAAGGGACACGCACACATACTCACGCACGCACACACACACGCACACACGCACCCAAACATACACTCTTCACCTCTCGACTCCTAACTATTAGTCGCCTCTTACGATAGGCAGGGCCTTCTTGCCTCAGTCGTGTTCTTATTTCTGCAAGCCGAACTAACACACACACATACTCACACACGCACACACACGCACACACGCACACACACACATACACTCTTCACCTCTCGACTCCTACTTATTACTCGCCTCTTACAACAGGCAGGGCCTTCTTGCCACGGCTGTGTTCTTATCTCTGCGGGCCGACCGCACACACACACTCACACACACTCACCCACTCACATACACACACACTTAAACACGCACGCACACGTACACCCACACACTCTCCACCTCTCGACTCCTATCCATTAGTCGCCTCTTACGACAGGCAGGGCCTTCTTGCTACGGACGTGTTCTCATTTCAGCGAGCCGACCGGACACACCCACACACGCACACACAAACACACGCACACAGGCACAAACGCACACACGCAAACGCACACGCACACACTCTCCACCTCTCGACTCCTATCCATTAGTCGCCTCTTAAGACAGGCAGGGCCTTCTTGCCACGGCTGTGTTCTTATCTCTGCGGGCCGACCGCACACACACACTCACACACACTCACACACTCACATACACACACACTTAAACACGCACGCACACGTACACCCACACACTCTCCACCTCTCGACTCCTATCCATTAGTCGCCTCTTACGACAGGCAGGGCCTTCTTGCTACGGACGTGTTCTTATCTCTGCGAGCCGAATGGACAAACACATACATACACACACACACCCACACACGCACACACTCACATACCCTCTTCACCTCTCGACTCCTACCCATTAGTCGCCTCTTACGACAGGCAGGGCCTTCTTGCCACGGCCGTGTTCTCATTTCAGCGAGCCGACCGGACACACCCACACACGCACACACAAACACACGCACACAGGCACAAACGCACACACGCAAACGCACACGCACACACTCTCCACCTCTCGACTCCTATCCATTAGTCGCCTCTTAAGACAGGCAGGGCCTTCTTGCCACGAACGCATTCTTATCTCTGCGAGCCGAACGGACACACACACACACTCACACACAAACACACACGCAAGCACACATACACTATTCACCTCTCGACTTCTACCCATTATTCTCCTCTTACGACAGGCAGGGACTTCTTGCCACGGCCGTGTTCTTATCTCTGCAAGCCGAACGGACACATACACGCACACACGCACACACGCACACGCACACCCACACGCACACACTCTCCACCTCTCGATTCCTATCCATTAGTCGCCTCTTAAGACAGGCAGGGCCTTCTTGACACGGACGTATTCTCATCTCTGCGAGCCGAACGGACACACACACACGCACAGACAAACACACGCACACAGGCACACACGCACACACGCACACGTACACGCACACGCACACACTCTCCACCTCTCGACTCCTATCCATTAGTCGCCCCTTAAGACAGGCAGGGCCTTCTTGCCTTGGCCGTATTCTTATCTCTGCAAGCCAAACGTACACACAGACATACACACACACACACTCACACACGCACAAACACACGCACACACTAGAGATGACAAAGTCAGTTCCATCAAGGGATCAGGTGCAATGACTCCGATTCCGACTGCAGACTCGGTTCATTTTTGCAGGTGCAGGTGCACCTGGTAACCTTGACAGGTTTCGACAACAAATTGTAACTAGAAATCACGTTCTACTTTTCTCAGATCAATCTCAATTTTTCGCGCTTTACGCTATGAAAAATATAATATCTTTCTACGATTTAAAGTATACAGAAAAGTAAAGAATGTCTCTTAAATATATACTATTTACGGAAGAAAGGTCAAAAAGACGTATACACTTTGCAGTCAGTGTTTACTGTTGTAATATGGACTTACAAAAACTATTATGTTTGTAGCCATTAGTATTACTTTAATTTTATGTTAATAGTATATTAAAAATATGAACCCAAACTATTTTTATTCTCTACGGAATGTTACAGTTGCTTGTTTAAGGTATTAAATAAATACCATATATGTACACTAATAGATGGCAGAGGGCTGTCACACGACCGGTAATTCCTAGGAAATAATTTTTCTAACAGATATGAAAGCTACCCGATAATAGTGGGGTTTTTTTTTAAAGTGGTAAGTTTTGGGTCCAAAAAAGTATAATGTGAGAGCGAATTGTTTGTATGCCTGAGAATATCTTCTGGCCTTTGAAACTTTTTTCTGCAACAGTGCCTGAGTTTTTACAATTTCGGCAAATGATTTATTAAGAAATTTGTTTGTTTGTGACGTTTTGTTTTTTACATATTTTTCTATCTAAAAGTTTCTATTTCAAAAAGAAAAAAATTCCAATAAGCCAAATCAATTTACCACTCCGATATAAGCGCATGTACTGTCTGAATTACAGTGTGGTTATTCAAGAACTGATAAGAAGCTTGAGCCTACGTACTAACTCAAATCTTTTTTGGGTAACTGAGAGTGGGCGGAGTCTACCAAAACTCGGTACCCAGTGTTGACGCGACTGTTTCGCATCTGTGACATCTGTGTGTTCTGTTAATCTGTGGTTGTAGTAACAAGTTAATTTAAGGGTATTATATACTTGTGTATTTGTGTGCAATACAAAGTAAAATGAGTCTAAATAGAAAAACAAGTGCATTATGGAACTTTTTTACTGTAGAAGATAATAATTCCGATCATGCAAAGTGCAATATGTGTGGCCAAAAAATGTTTTACAAATCTTCAACGTCTAATATGAAAAGACATGTAACACGAAAACACCCGACAGTATCTCTTGATTCTCTTAGTCGCTTCCGCGAGCCTGAAAATATTACAAAAATCAATGATACAGATTCAACATGTTCACAACCAAGTACTTCTAAGGAGGTAAGAAAACTATATAATATGTTAAATTTAAAATAAAACATTATTTTTGAAATTTTCAGTCCGAAAATGAGCCTGCAACAGAGGTAAATGAAGAAAAGAAAAGAAAATTAAGCAGCCATTGTCAAAAACAAAGCTCATTATCATCTTTTTGTAGACCAAAGCAAATAACTTTAGCAACAAGGAAGAAAATTGACGACCACCTGTTAAAGTTGTTCACTTTAGATTTTCAGCCTTTTAGTGTTATTGCAGACAAAGGTTTTAAATCATTTGTTCAGGCACTTAATCCTGGTTATGAATTGCCTTCCAGGCAAACTATTTCACAAACTATGATACCAGCTATGTATGAACAATGTTTAAATAAATGCAAAAAATTTGTTCAAGAAGAGGAAATATCCAGTGTTTGTTTGACAACGGACTGTTGGACTTCTATAAATGGTGAAAGCTTTTTGGCAGTAACAATGCATTTTGTAGATAAATTGTTTAACGTCCGACAAATGTTACTAAAATGCCACCAACTTAATGAACGACATACTAGCATTAATTTAGCAAGAGCATTGCAAACTATTATAGAAGAATGGTCACTAACAAATAAGGTATCTCTCATAGTTTCTGACAATGCGGCGAATATTAAAAAAGCAATAGAAGATTTAGGTATGAAGCATCTAGGCTGTTTTGCACATAGTTTAAATTTAATTGTACAAGATGCTTTAAAACTAGTTGAGCCGACCATCACCAAAGTAAAATCAATAGTGACCCACTTCAAAAAAAGTTCAGCAGCTAATGCTAAATTAATGCAGTATCAAAAAAATTTAGGAACAAGTTGCCCAAAAAAAATTTTGCAAGACGTTTCTACAAGGTGGAATTCCACCTTTGTCATGTTACAGCGATTTGTGGAATTAGAGGAATCAATACGATCGACAATTGCTCTCTTGAACATTTCGTTACCTATAATAACGTTAGAAGAATGGGACTTGATTAAAAATTTGGTAGACATTTTACGCCCTTTTGAAACTGTAACTTCATCAGTTAGTGGAGAAAAATACATATCGGCGTCATTAGTAATTGTATTTACTGCATGTCTATTAAATGTAATGGAGGAAATGATTACTTCTGGCGAACTGAAATCGGATTTATCAAACCAAGTTATTGCTAAACTAAAAAATGGACTCCAAACACGATTCACTAATATTGAATTTAATGTTACGCTGGCTGCCAATACGTTTTTAGATCCACGTTTCAAGCTTCTACCATTTCAAAGCGCTGTAGCTGCAGATCAGATAAAGAAAAAAGTGACAAATATGGCTGCAGATCTCGTTGTACAAATTAGGGCTCCACCGCAGCCAGAAATGGAAAAAGAAAAAGAACCTACTACTGGCAGTGAATCAACGAGAAGCAAATATTCGCTTTGGTCTTCTTTAGATAACAAAATATCTAAAAAACAACCGATAGGGACAGGTATCAGTAAAGCTATCATTGAAGTGCAGCGTTATATTGAAGATGATATCTTAAATAAAGACGAAGATTCCCTTCTTTGGTGGAAAAACAATCGACATAATTATCCCACTTTAAGTTCACTAGTCAGAAACAAATTTGCTTTAGCCACGTCTGTTCCATGTGAACGTCTATTTTCGAAAGCTGGACAAATTTTAAATGAAAGACGTACGCGATTAAGTGCTCAAAAAGTAGAAAAATTATTATTTTTGCATATAAACAATGACTTTTTAAATTTTAGATATTCTAGCCTATAAATATCATTTTGTGTATTTGTTTTTTATACTTAATATTGTAATATAAAAATATTTTAATAAAGAATTTATTTTTTAATAGCTATTTATTTTTTTGACACCACATTAATTATCATAAAAAAAACAAACTTGCTCAAATAGCATCCTTGCCCATGCCCTAACAGCTATAAGTAACCCAATACCAACCGGATTTTACTATCTCGAATCAGAGCATACAACGGACCAACTCAGCAGCAGGGCCAGGCTATAATCGATTCACTATTCAGTTATTAATCCCAGTCGAGTTCCAAATTCCGTTCCGATTCCGACTATCCGATCGGCCGTTGCCGAACGAATCCAAATATTCCAAGTTCCAAAACATGATTCGAAGGAATTGGTTGCTCTGCACCTGCACCTGCCTATGGACAAAAGACGAACTAGGTCCACGGAGTCACGGCGGCGAACTCGGTTCAAAAGAATAGGTGCACCTTTTGACAGTCATCTCTAGCACACACACACAGACACATACACTCTTCACCTCTCGACTCCTATTCATTAGACGCCTCTTACGACAGGCAGGGACTTCTTGCCACGGCCGTGTTCTTATCTCTGCGAGCCGAACGGACACACACACACTCACACACACACACGCACACACACACGCACACACGCACACACACACAAATACACACTTCACCTCTCGACTCCTACCCATTAGTCGCCTCTTACGACAGGCATGGACTTATTGCCTCGGCCCTATTCTAATCTCTGCGAGCCGAACGGACACACACATACGTACACACACACTCACACACACACACACGCACACACGCACGCACACACGCACGCACACATACCCTCTTCACCTCTCGACTCCTACCCATTAGTCGCCTCTTACGACAGGCAGGGCCTTCTTGCCACGGTTGTGTTCTCATTTCAGCGAGCCGACCGGACACACACACACACGGACACACAAACACACGCACACAGGCACAAACGCACCCACGCAAACGCACACGCACACACTCTCTACCTCTCGACTTCTATCCATTAGTCGCCTCTTAAGACAGGCAGGGCCTTCTTGCCACGAACGCATTCTTATCTCTGCGAGCCGAACGGACACACACACACTCACACAGACAAGCACGCACACACGCCACTCACACACACATACACTCACGCACACACAAACACGCACACACGCACACACACATACATTCTTCACCTCTCGACTCCTACCTATTAGTCGTCTCTCACAACAGGCAGGGCCTTCTTGCCACGGCTGTGTTCTTACCTCTGCGAGCCGAACGGACACACACACATCGCCTCTCGACTCCTATCCATTAGTCGCCCCGTACGATTTGCATCGCTTTCTTGCCACGGCTGTTTTCTTATCTCTGCGAGCCGAAAGGACACACACACATACATAAACACACACTCACAAACACACACACACACACGCACACACAAACACACGCACACAGGCACACACGCACACAAGCACACGCACACGTACACGCACACAGTCTCCACCTCTCGACTCCTATCCATTAGTCGCCTCTTACGACATTCAGGGACTTCTTGCCACGTCCGTGTTCTTATCTCTGCGAGCGGAACGGACACACACACACTCACACACACACACGCACACACGCACACACACGCACCCACGCACACGCACACGCACACGCACACACTCTCCACCTCTCGACTAATATCCATTAGTCGCCTCTTACGACAGTCAGGGCCTTCTTGCTACGGACGTGTTCTTATCTCTGCGAGCCAAACGGACACACACACACACTCGCACACACACATACACACACATACACGCTTCACCTCTCGACTCCTACCCATTAGTCGCCTCTTACGACATTCAGGGACTTCTTGCCACGGCCGTGTTCTTATCTCTGCGAGCCGAACGGACACACACACACTCACACACACACACGCACACACGCACACACACGCACCCACGCACACGCACACGCACACGCACACACTCTCCACCTCTCGACTAATATCCATTAGCCGCCTCTTAAGACAGGCAGGGCCTTCTTGCCACGGCCGTAATCGTATCTCTGCGAGCCGAGCGGACAAACACACACACTCACACACACACACACACACACATACACTCTTCACCTCTCGACCCCTACCTTTTAGTCGCCTCTTACGAGAGGCAGGACCTTCTTGCCCCGGCCGTATTCATATCTCTGCAAGCCGAACGGACACACACACTCATACACACACACTCACACACGCACAAACACACATACACGCACACACGCACACACACATACACTCTTCACCTCTCGACTCCTACCAATTAGTCGCTCCTTACAGCAAGCATGGCCTTCTTGCCACGGCCGTATTCTTATCTCTGCAAGCCGAACGGACACACTGTGATGGGTAGCTCTTTCGGGGCAACAGACTCAGTAAAACACAGGTTTGAAATAAAAATAAATCTATTAAGTATATATATACAATAAATAAAAACTAAAAAAAAGGAATTCTACGTTGTATACTTATAAAACAAAAATAAAATGAATTCTACGTTTCCGTCTGGGTCCCGCAATGAATGAATCCCCCGGCAAACGTCTATAAAAGAAAAGAAATTAATTAGTACTACTAATATACTCGCTTTCGCTTCAATTCAGCGAAAGCTCCGAATATGCTCGTAAACAAAATATTTAGCTGTGCAGACCCACGGCAATGTTCAATACACAATGCCGACGGGTTCCGCTTGGCTAAGGACAGAGTATGATCCTCAATACGGAAATCTCTGTCCCGGTTGGTTCTGTGCAGATCCACGGTAATGCTCAATACGCAATACTGATGGGTTCCGCTTGGTTAGGGACAGAGTATGATCCTCAATACGGAACTATCTCTGTCCAGAATGGCCCGCTGGTTCACTACACCGGCGAGTCAGGGAGCCTAGAGCGCTAGCTGCAAGACTGTCTAATTCCGCTATTCACACGCCTTAAATAGCCGTTTGAATACCACTACGCCGTCACGTTGTAGAAGTGGATGCGCAAATATTGACACTCCCACGGTTCGAACTGTTAAACGATCAGAGCATCGTTACACCCCCTTCTCTTTGAGAAAAAAAAAAAAAGTAACATACCTTTTTTTTGTGTATATGGTGTCTACAGCCTCGTGATGCCATCTATCCCTCTCGGTATTTTTATTACAATCTTCCTCCCATTGTTACAGCATATCCTGTATCTTTTGGTCCCCCTCTCGACCAGGTGTTTTGGGACGATCTCTATAAGGTCGGCGTGTTTCCCGGGTTCCGGTTCTCCTGGAGTGGACGCGGATTGGGCTTCTTGTCCCGTTTTGGTATCAGGTACGCTCTTCTTCCTCGGTGGGGTTGGTGGTGTCCCAAAAAGTTCGTGGAACCTTTTCATGATCCTCTCCGCGTCTTTTCCTGGTGTCACGGGTAGTTCGGGTCTCTCTGGCGTTCCCAGAGGGGTCATCTCTTCCGGTATGTCTAATATGTCTTCCATGTTTGATGTTGATGAACTGAATTCTGCTTGCTAGCATTGCCACTTAAATACCGTTTGGTTGTGGTGGGGATTGGATTTCTGTAGTAACATTTCCCCCCTCCCATGGTTTTAAATCTTTTACATGCGCCGTCATCTGCTTGCGGCTACTACTATCGGCCAATTTCAGTTTTACTATTACTGGTGATATTACTGACGTTACTATGTATGGTCCTGAGTACTTCGGCGCTAGTTTGCTGGTGAAAGCTGCACTAGCTGATGATAGATAGTGTTCCTTTTTCATGACTCGATCTCCTGGATGCGGCTGCCAGTCTCTTCGTCTTAGATCGTAATGTTTCTTTTGGTCCTCGAAAGCGTGTTCCATGTGCACTTTTGCTAGTTCTCTTAACGATTCTAACTTGTTTAAGTTTTCTGCATACCCCTGTATATCTTGTCCATTTGTCGCCTCTGTTATGTCTAATTCCCTTCCGAAATTAAGAAGCGCTGGTGAAAATCCTGTTGAATCGTGTCTTGACGAATTTATGGCGTAGCAGAATTCTGGTATGAATTTGTCCCAGTCTTTATGGTTATCCTCCACGTAAGTAGCTATCATCGTTTTCAGTACTTTGTTCATTCGTTCTACTCGGCATTGAGGTGAGTACGGCGGTGTTAGAATGTGATTTATGTTATAGGACTTTAGGAACGCCTTAAAATTTCCGCTTGTAAATTGCGCGCCGTTGTCCGAGATGATTTTCTTCGGGATACCGAATTGCATGACTACTTTAGATCGTAGAGTGTCGATGATTGAGTTCGTAGATGCTGCTCTTATTGGCTGGGCGACGACCCATTTGGTAAACCGGTCTTGCACGACTATTAAGAAAATGTTTCCGTTTGCAGATCTTGGGAATGGTCCCATTAAATCAACTGAGACAGTATGCCAAGGCTTTTCTACAGTGGACGGTTGCATTTGAGACGGTTTATATTGGAGGCACTTCGTACAGGCTCTAACGTAGTCTGCAATTTGTTTAAACATATTAGGCCAATAGTACTTTTGCGCTATTCGGCAAATTGTTTTTGCAATTCCTAAGTGGCCTGCTGTGGTCGAGTCATGATTTTCCTCCAAAATATCTTTCCTTTTATATCTTGGTACGCATAATTTCCATGGGTTATTAAACTCTGGGTCGGCTAAATTACGGCTGCTCCAAACGTGTTTATATAATTTCCCGTTTGATATTTGTAAATCCGGGAAATCGTCTGGGTTCTGGAGTACATTCCTATATAAATTATCGTACCAACTGCATGATTCCAGTTCTGATGCTAATAATTCCGACTCTGGTTCTTCGCTCTGGTTTTCTTGTGGTTGTCGTGACAAAGCATCTGCTACCTTGTTGAGGACTCCCTTTCTATATATTACCTCGAAATCGTACTGTTGCAGTTCTAAACTCCACCTGGCTAACCGACCTGACGGGTTTTTAAGGTTCTTCAGCCATTTGAGGGACTGATGGTCTGATATGACCTTAAAATTGTATCCTTCTATATACGGCCTCATTTGCTTTATCCCGTACACGATGGATAGACATTCTTTTTCCGTTGTGGAATATTTTGTCTCGGCTGGTGTGAGGGTTCGACTAGCATATGCAATTACTTTATCCTGGCCGTCGTATTTCTGTGTTAGTGCAACTCCAAGTCCACAGTTCGACGCATCTGTTTGCAGGTAAAATGTTTTCGAAAAATCGGGGCATGCTAATACTGGGGCCGATGTAAGTTTTGATTTTAGCTCTTCAAACGCGTTTTCCTGCTTATCGGTCCATTTCCATCTTATCTTCTTCTTCAGAAGCATGTTTAGCGGTCCTGCTATTGTCGAATAGTTCTCTATGAATCGGTGGTACCATGATGTTATTCCTAGGAACCGGCGGAGTTGACGCACATTTCTCGGTGCTGTAAGTCCGGGTTTTCTCCGGGTCGGTTTTTATTCCTTCTGCTCCAACCACATGTCCTAAGTATCTGAGTTCTGACTGGCAAAACGTGCATTTCTCGAAGTTCAGCTGTAATCTGGCTTCTTTCAGTCTTCGGAAAACTTCATGTAGGTGATTTAAATGCTCTTGGAGCGTTTTAGATATTACTACGATATCATCCAAGTAGGCAAACGCGAATTCCATATCGGGAGGTATTACCTCATCCAGTAGGCGTTGGAAAGTGGCTCCTGCGGAATGCAGTCGGAATGGGGTGGTTTTGAACTGAAAATGGCCTTTTCCGGGTACGCTGAATGCTGTCACTGGGCGGCTTGTTTCTTCTAGGGGTATTTGAAAATATCCCTGTTTCAAATCGAGGGTCGATATAAAATTTGCTTCTTTAAGTCTATCCAGAATTTCCGATATTCTGGGTAACGGATATGCGTCCTTATCTGATAGTTCGTTGACTTTTCTAAAGTCAATGCAAAATCTGTACGAGTTATCCTTTTTCCTAACTAGTACAATCGGTGAACTCCAACCACTTGTGGCGGGTTCGATGGTTCCTTCTTTTAACATCTTGTCCACTTCTTGGTTGATGATCTGTAGCATTGCGGGATTGTGCCGCCTGTAAGGCTGCTTGACTGGATCGCACTTTTTCTTCAATTTTATTTCGTGTCTTATTAAGTTGGTGGGTCCTGTTATGTTCTCAAACTCCCTTAGTTCTTTTCTTAGGAACCTTTCTAACTCCGTATGTTGAGTGGAGTCTTTTAAAGTGTTACAAGTCTCTTCTTGATGTTGTATGTATTGTTTGGTCGTATGTTTATCGAATTTAAGTTCGATAGAATGGTTCCTGAGGAATTCCACTCCTATTAATGCATCTTCCGTCAACCCTGGCATTACTATGAATGTTTGTCGGGTTTGTAACTTATCGATCTCGCATTCAATTGTCAACTTCTGGTTAAGCTCGATTGACGCTCCATTTGCTAGTCTTGTTCTCCCGCTGTAGCTATCTAGAGAGTCCTTGTATATCTGAGCTATTCTATCCCCGACGTAATTTTTAGTAGTTCCTGTGTCTATGAGCGCTCTGTATGTTCTTTGCCCTATTTTTAGTGATGCGAACAGTCGAATGTCATTGCTTGCTGGCTGTGTAACGGCGAAAACGAATGGAGTCGAATCTTGTTTTACAGACTGGGACGACTTCTTGTTTCTCCAGTCTGTAATTCGTTTCCCTGACGCCTGAAACAGCAGTCGCTGCTGTAAACTCCTTCTCTGCCGCAACGCGAACAAAACTTTTTCCATGGGTTTTTGCAGTTTTTACGGCTGTGACCTGGCATCTTGCATCTAAAGCATGCCGTTTTCGCATCGTACTCTGCTTGGTCCGTGCGTCTCCAGTTTCCACGGCAAATATGATTTGCTCGGGTCTTTTCGTCTTCTAGATCTTCATATTCTTGGGCTAAATCCTGTAATTCGGCTAAGTTTCCGAAATCCCGGCGGCGAGCATAAAGCTTATATTCTGGTAACAAATTTTTGTATATCCTTTCGAGTTCTTGGTTTTTAGAAAAAGATCCTTCTCGTCTGATTAATGTTTGAATCTCCGTGATATATCTATCTACTGGTTCGTTCTGTCTCTGTTTTCTGTTTCGGATTTCCTCTTCTAGTTGTAGCAAATATCCCCTGGGATAGAAAGCTTTTTTAAAATCTTCGCTGAAATCTGTCCATGACTTCCAATTTTTGTTATTGTTTCTGTACCATAACAAGGCGTGGTCTCCTAATAATTCTGGTAATGCTCTTAGTAGATCTTGTTTATCGATCTCGTAGGCCAAGCTTAATTCGTCTATCCTCTCTAAGAATTCTATTGCATCCGAATGTTTCTTGTCGAAGTGTGTGTTCCACTTTCGTACTTGATTTAGCAATTCTGGTTGCCCCATTTGTTTCGTTATTGCTAATTCCTGTAATTGTCTTCGGATGCCCGAAATTTCCTGGGCCAGTGTGTCGGATTCTGTTCCCTTGGAAGTTTTTTCTTTTGGGATTGTTCCTGTAGCTTCCTCACGATTTTTAAAATAGGTTCTGAGTCGTGCTCTCAATTCGTCGACGGTTCCCTTGGGATCTAGGCCGTATTTTTCGGCCTCGCTCTGCAATTCCTCTTTGCAAAGTCGGTTTATCCACGACGTACCTGTTACTGAGTCTGTGTCTTTCCCTGTCGGCATTTTATTAATTTTTGCTCGGGCGCCAGTTTGTGATGGGTAGCTCTTTCGGGGCAACAGACTCAGTAAAACACAGGTTTGAAATAAAAATAAATCTATTAAGTATATATATACAATAAATAAAAACTAAAAAAAAGGAATTCTACGTTGTATACTTATAAAACAAAAATAAAATGAATTCTACGTTTCCGTCTGGGTCCCGCGATGAACGAATCCCCCGGGAAACGTCTATAAAAGAAAAGAAATTAATTAGTACTACTAATATACTCGCTTTCGCTTCAATTCAGCGAAAGCTCCGAATATGCTCGTAAACAAAATATTTAGCTGTGCAGACCCACGGCAATGTTCAATACACAATGCCGGCGGGTTCCGCTTGGTTAAGGACAGAGTATGATCCTCAATACGGAAATCTCTGTCCCGGTTGGTTCTGTGCAGATCCACGGTAATGCTCAATACGCAATACTGATGGGTTCCGCTTGGTTAGGGACAGAGTATGATCCTAAATACGGAACTATCTCTGTCCAGAATGGCCCGCTGGTTCACTACACCGGCGAGTCAGGGAGCCTAGAGCGCTAGCTGCAAGACTGTCTAATTCCGCTATTCACACGCCTTAAATAGCCGTTTGAATACCACTACGCCGGCCCGTTGTAGAAGTGGATGCGCAAATATTGACACTCCCACGGTTCGAACTGTTAAACGATCAGAGCATCGTTACACCCCCTTCTCTTTGAGAAAAAAAAAGTAACATACCTTTTTTTTGTGTATATGGTGTCTACAGCCTCGTGATGCCATCTATCCCTCTCGGTATCTTTATTACAATCTTCCTCCCATTGTTACAGCATATCCTGTATCTTTTGGTCCCCCTCTCGACCAGGTGTTTTGGGACGATCTCTATAAGGTCGGCGTGTTTCCCGGGTTCCGGTTCTCCTGGAGTGGACGCGGATTGGGCTTCTTGTCCCGTTTTGGTATCAGGTACGCTCTTCTTCCTCGGTGGGGTTGGTGGTGTCCCAAAAAGTTCGTGGAACCTTTTCATGATCCTCTCCGCGTCTTTTCCTGGTGTCACGGGTAGTTCGGGTCTCTCTGGCGTTCCCAGAGGGGTCATCTCTTCCGGTATCTCTAATATGTCTTCCATGTTTGATGTTGATGAACTGAATTCTGCTTGCTAGCATTGCCACTTAAATACCGTTTGGTTGTGGTGGGGATTGGATTTCTGTAGTAACATTTCCCCCCTCCCATGGTTTTAAATCTTTTACATGCGCCGTCATCTGCTTGCGGCTACTACTATCGGCCAATTTCAGTTTTACTATTACTGGTGATATTACTGACGTTACTATGTATGGTCCTGAGTACTTCGGCGCTAGTTTGCTGGTGAAAGCTGCACTAGCTGATGATAGATAGTGTTCCTTTTTCATGACTCGATCTCCTGGATGCGGCTGCCAGTCTCTTCGTCTTAGATCGTAATGTTTCTTTTGGTCCTCGAAAGCGTGTTCCATGTGCACTTTTGCTAGTTCTCTTAACGCTTCTAACTTGTTTAAGTTTTCTGCATACCCCTGTATATCTTGTCCATTTGTCGCCTCTGTTATGTCTAATTCCCTTCCGAAATTAAGAAGCGCTGGTGAAAATCCTGTTGAATCGTGTCTTGACGAATTTATGGCGTAGCAGAATTCTGGTATGAATTTGTCCCAGTCTTTATGGTTATCCTCCACGTAAGTAGCTATCATCGTTTTCAGTACTTTGTTCATTCGTTCTACTGGATTGCATTGAGGTGAGTACGGCGGTGTTAGAATGTGATTTATGTTATAGGACTTTAGGAACGCCTTAAAATTTCCGCTTGCATGACTACTTTAGATCGTAGAGTGTCGATGATTGAGTTCGTAGATGCTGCTCTTATTGGCTGGGCGACGACCCATTTGGTAAACCGGTCTTGCACGACTATTAAGAAAATGTTTCCTTTTGCAGATCTTGGGAATGGTCCCATTAAATCAACTGAGACAGTATGCCAAGGCTTTTCTACAGTGGACGGTTGCATTTTCCCGGCTGGTTGCATTTGAGACGGTTTATATTGGAGGCACTTCGTACAGGCTCTAACGTAGTCTGCAATTTGTTTAAACATCTTAGGCCAATAGTACTTTTGCGCTATTCGGCAAATTGTTTTTGCAATTCCTAAGTGGCCTGCTGTGGTCGAGTCATGATTTTCCTCTAAAATATCTTTCCTTTTATATCTTGGTACGCATAATTTCCATGGGTTATTAAACTCTGGGTCGGCTAAATTACGGCTGCTCCAAACGTGTTTATATAATTTCCCGTTTGATATTTGTAAATCCGGGAAATCGTCTGGGTTCTGGAGTACATTCCTATATAAATTATCGTACCAACTGCATGATTCCTGTTCTGATGCTAATAATTCCGACTCTGGTTCTTCGCTCTGGTTTTCTTGTGGTTGTCGTGACAAAGCATCTGCTACCTTGTTGAGGACTCCCTTTCTATATATTACCTCGAAATCGTACTGTTGCAGTTCTAAACTCCACCTGGCTAACCGACCTGACGGGTTTTTAAGGTTCTTCAGCCATTTGAGGGACTGATGGTCTGATATGACCTTAAAATTGTATCCTTCTATATACGGCCTCATTTGCTTTATCCCGTACACGATGGATAGACATTCTTTTTCCGTTGTGGAATATTGTGTCTCGGCTGGTGTGAGGGTTCGACTAGCATATGCAATTACTTTATCCTGGCCGTCGTATTTCTGTGTTAGTGCAACTCCAAGTCCACAGTTCGACGCATCTGTTTGCAGGTAAAATGTTTTCGAAAAATCGGGGCATGCTAATACTGGGACCGATGTAAGTTTTGATTTTAGCTCTTCAAACGCGTTTTCCTGCTTATCGGTCCATTTCCATCTTATCTTCTTCTTCAGAAGCATGTTTAGCGGTCCTGCTATTGTCGAATAGTTCTCTATGAATCGGCGGTACCATGATGTTATTCCTAGGAACCGGCGCAGTTGACGCACATTTCTCGGTGCTGTAAGTCCGGTTATACCGTTGGTTTTCTCCGGGTCGGTTTTTATTCCTTCTGCTCCAACCACATGTCCTAAGTCTCTGAGTTCTGACTGGCAAAACGTGCATTTCTCGAAGTTCAGCTGTAATCTGGCTTCTTTCAGTCTTCGGAAAACTTCGTGTAGGTGATTTAAATGCTCTTGGAGCGTTTTAGATATTACTACGATATCATCCAAGTAGGCAATCGCGAATTCCATATCGGGAGGTATTACCTTATTCAGTAGGCGTTGGAAAGTGGCTCCTGCGGAATGAAGTCCGAATGGGGTGGTTTTGAACTGAAAATAGCCTTTTCCGGGTACGCAATGACAAAAAGGTAACGCACCGTTAGAAAATCTTATTAGTTTCCTAACTTTTTTTCTAGCGGTGCAAAAGTGCTGGAATGACTACACATGTAATTGTTGTGCACTCGCAATTACAAAAAGGTAACGCACCGTTAGAAAATCTTATTAGTTTCCTAACTTTTTTTCTAGCGGTGCAAAAGTGCTGGTATGACTACATATGTAATTGTTGTGCTCTCGCAATTACAAAAAGGTAACGCACCGTTAGAAAATCTTATTGGTTTCCTAACTTTTTTTCTAGTGGTGCAAAAGTGCTGGAATCTCTACATGTGTACTCGTTGTGCTCTCGCAATTACAAAAAGGTAACGCACCGTTAGAAAATCTTATTACTTTCCTAACTTTTTTTCTAGCGGTGCAAAAGTGTTGGAATGAATACATATGTACTCGTTGTGCTCTCGCAATTACAAAAAGGTAACGCACCGTTAGAAAATCTTATTAGTTTCCATACTTTTTTTCTAGCTGTGTAAAAGTGCTGGAATGACTACATATGTACTCGTTGTGCTCTCGCAATTACAAAAAGGTAACGCACCGTTAGAAAATCTTATTAGTTTCCTAACTTTTTTTTAGCGGTGCAAAAGTGCTGGAATGACTACATGTGTAATTGTTGTTCTCTCGCAATTATAAAAAGGTAACGCACCGTTAGAAAATCTTATTACTTTCCTAACTTTTTTTCTAGCGGTGCAAAAGTGCTGGAATGACTACATATGTAATTGTTGTGCTCTCAGAATTCTAAAAAGGTAACGCACCGTTAGAAAATCTTATTACTTTCCTAACTTTTTTTCTAGCGGTGCAAAAGTGCTGGAATGACTAGATATGTAATTGTTGTGCTCTCGCAATTACAAAAAGGTAACGCAACGTTAGAAAATCTTATTAGTTTCCTAACTTTTTTTCTAGCGGTGCAAAAGTGCTGGAATGACTACATATGTAATTGTTGTGCTCTCAGAATTCTAAAAAGGTAACGCACTGTTAGAAAATCTTATTATTTTCCTAACTTTTTTTCTAGCTGTGTAAAAGTGCTGGAATGACTACATATGTACTCGTTGTGCTCTCGCAATTACAAAAAGGTAACGCACCGTTAGAAAATCTTATTAGTTTCCTAACTTTTTTTCTAGCGGTGCAAAAGTGCTGGAATGACTACATGTGTAATTGTTGTGCTCTCAGAATTCTAAAAAGGTAACGCACCGTTAGAAAATCCTATTAGTTTCCTAACTTTTTTTCTAGCGGTGCAAAACTGCTGGAATGACTACATATGTACTCGTTGTGCTCTCGCAATTACAAAAAGATAACGCACCGTTAGAAAATTTTATTAGTTTCCTAACTTTTTTTCTAGCGGTGCAAAAGTGCTGGAATGATAACATATGTGATTGTTGTGCTCCCGGCATTCCAAAAAGGTAACGCACCATTAGAAAATCTTATTAGTTTCCTAACTTTTTTTTCTAGCGGTGCAAAAGTGCTGGAATGACTACATATGTAATTGTTGTGCTCTCGCAATTACAAAAAGGTAACGCACCGTTAGAAAATCTTATTACTTTCCTAACTTTTTTTCTAGCGGTGCAAAAGGGCTGGAATGAATACATATGTACTCGTTGTGCTCTCGCAATTACAAAAAGGTAACGCAATGTTAGAAAATCTTATTAGTTTCCTAACTTTTTTTCTAGCTGTGCAAAAGTGCTGGAATAAACCCACACACGCACACACGCACGCACACACGCACACACACATACACTCACACACACACAAACACGCACACACGCTCACACACATACATTCTTTACCTCTCGACTCCTACCTATTAGTCGCCTCTTACGCCAGGCAGGGCCTTCTTGCCTTGGCCGTGTTCTTATCTTTGCAAGCCGAACGGACACACACACATACTCACACACGCACACACACACGCACACACGCACACACACACATACACTCTTCACCTCTCGACTCCTACCTATTAGTCGCCTCTTACGATAGGCAGGGCCTCCTTGCCTCTGTCGTGTTCTTATTTCTGCAAGCCGAACTAACACACACACATACTCACACACGCACACACACACACACACACATACTCACACACGCACACACACACGCACATACGCACACACACACACATACACTCTTCACCTCTCGACTCCTACTTATTAGTCGCCCATTACAAGAGGCAGGGCCTTCTTGCCCCGGCCGTATTCTTATCTCTGCAAGCCAAACAGACACACACACATACACACACACTTACACACGCACACACACGCACACGCACACGCACACACTCTCCACTTCTCGACTCCTATCCATTAGTCGCTTCTTAAGACAGGCAGGGCCTTCTTGCCACGGACGTATACCTATCTCTGCGAGCCGAACGGACACACACACACACTTGCACACATACACACACACACACATACACGCTTCACCTCTCGACTCCTACCCATTAGTCGCTCCTTACAGCAAGCATGGCCTTCTTGCCACGGATGTATTCTTATCTCTGCGAGCCGAAGGGATACACACACACATACACACACACATACACACACACATACACACACACACACACATACACACACACACATACTCACACACACACGCACACACGCACACACACACATACACTCTTCACCTCTTGACTCCTACCTATTAGTCGCCTCTTACGATAGGCAGGGCCTTCTTGCCTCGGTCGTGCTCTTATCTCTGCAAGCCGAACGGACACACACACACATACACACACACTCTCACACGCACACACACGCACATACGCACACACATATACACTCTTCACCACTCGACTCCTACCCATTAGTCGAATCTTACGAGAGGCAGGGCCTTCTTGCCACGGCCGTGTTCTTATCTCTGCGAGCCGACCGGACACACACACACACACTCACACACGCACACACACGCACACACACGCACTTACACACATACACTCTTCACCTCTTGACTCCTACCTATTAGTCGCCTCTTACGACAGACAGGGCCTTCTTGCCACGGCCGTGTTCTTATCTCTGCGAGCCGACTGGACACACACACTCACACACACAAATACACACACACACACTTACACACGCACACACACGCACACACGCACACACGCACACTCACACACACATACACTCTTCACCTCCCGACTCCTACCCATTGGTCGCCTCTTACGACAGGCAGGGCCTTCTTGCCACGGCCGTGTTCTTATCTCTGCGAGCCGACTGGACACACACACACTCACACACACAAATACATACACACACTCACACACGCACACACACGCACACTCACACACACATACACTCTTCACCTCTCGACTCCTACCCATTAGTCGCCTCTCACGACAGGCAGGGCCTTCTTGCCACGACCGTGTTCTTATCTCTGCGAGCCGACCGGACACACACACACTCACACACGCACACACACGCACACACGCACTTACACACATACACTCTTCACCTCTCGACTCTCACGCATTAGTCGCCGCTTACGACAGGCATGGCCTTCTTGGCACGGACGTGTCCTTATCACTGCGAGCCGACCGGACACACACACTCACACACGCATACACACACGCACACACGCACACACATACACATACACTCTTCACCTCTCGACTCCTACGCATTAGTGGCCGCTTACGACAGGCAGGGCCTTCTTGGCACAAACGTGTCCTTATCACTGCGAGCCGACCGGACACACACACTCACACACGCACACACACACGCACACACGCACACACACACACATACACTCTTCACCTCTCGACTCCTACCCATTAGTCGCCTCTTACGACAGGCAGGGCCTTTTTGCCACGGCCGTGTTCTTATCTCTGCGAGCCGACCGGACACACACACACACACTCACACACGCACACACACGCACACACGCACTTACACACATACACTCTTCACCTCTCGACTCCTACCAATTACTCCCCACTTACGACAGGCAGGGCATTCTCGCCTCGGCCGTATTCTTATCTCTGCAAGCCGAACGGACACATACACACTCACACACACAAGCACGCACACACGCACACACACGCACACACACAAAAACACTTTTCACCTCTCGACTCTTACCCATTAGTTGCCTCTTACGACAGGCATGGCCTTCTTGCCTCGGCCGTATTCTAATCTCTGCGAGCCGAATGGTCACACACATACATACACACACTCACTTACACACGCACAAACACACACACACCCACACACGCACACACACACACATACACTATTCACCTTTCGACTCCTACCTATTAGTCGCCCCTTACAAGAGAGAGGGCCTTCTTGCCTCGGCCGTATTCTTATCTCTGCAAGCCAAACAGACACACACACATACACACACACTTACACACGCACACACACGCACACACGCACACACACACATACACTCTTCACCTCTCGACTCCTACCAATTAGTCGCCATTTACGACAGGCAGGGCCTTCTTGCCTCGGCCGTATTCTTATCTCTGAAGGCCGAACGGACACACACACACACTCACACACACACGCACGTACACACACACACACAAATACACTCTTCACCTCTCGACTCCTACCCATTAGTCGCTTCTTACGACAGGCATGGCCTTCTTGCCTCGGCCGTATTCTAATCTCTGCGAGCCGAATAGACACACACAAACATACACACACACACTTACACACGCACAAACACACACACACCCACACACGCACACACTTACGTACCCTCTTCACCTCTCCACTCCTACCCATTAGTCGCCTCTTACGACAGGCAGTGACTTCTTGCCACGGCCGTGTTCTTATCTCTGCAAGCCAAACGGACCCACACACACGCACACACAAACACACGCACACAGGCACACACGCACACACGCACACGCACACATTCTCCACCTCTCGATTCCTATCCATTAGTCGCCTCTTAAGACAGGCAGGGCCTTCTTGCCACGGACGTATTCTTATCTCTGCGAGCCAAACGGACACACACACATACATACACACACATACTCACACACGCACAAACACACGCACACACACAAAGACACATACACTCTTCACCTCTCGACTCCCATTCATTAGTCGCCTCTTACGACAGGCAGAGACTTCTTGCCACGGCCGTGTTCTTATCTCTGCGAGCCGAACGGACACACACACACTCACACACAAACAACGCACACAGGCACACACGCACACACGCACACGTACACGCACACGCACACACTCTCCACCTCTCGACTAATATCCATTAGTCGCCTCTTAAGACAGGCAGGGCCTTCTTGCTTCGGCCGTATTCTTATCTCTGCAAGCCAAACGGACACACACACACACACATACACACACATACTCACACACGCACAAACACACGCACACACACAAAGACACATACACTCTTCACCTCTCGACTCCCATTCATGAGTCGCCTCTTACGACAGGCAGGGACTTCTTGCCACGGCCGTGTTCTTATCTCTGCGAGCCGAACTGACACACACACACTCACACACACACACACACGCACACACGCACACACACACGCACACACGCACACACACAAATACACTCTTCACCTCTCGACTCCTACCCATTAGTCGCATCTTACGACAGGCATGGACTTATTGCCTCGGCCGTATTCTAATCTCTGCGAGCCGCACGGACACACACACACTCACACACGTACGAACACACGCACACACACACACATACACTCTTCACCTCTCGACTCCTACCCATTATTCTCCTCTTACGACAGGCAGGGACTTCTAGCCACGGCCGTGTTCTTATCTCTGCAAGCCGAACGGACACACACACACACGCACACACACACACACGCACACGCACACGCACACGCACACACTCTCCACCTCTCGACTCCTACCCATTAGTCGCCTCTTACGACAGGCAGAGCCTTCTTGCCACGGCCGTGTTCTCATCTCTGTGAGCCGACCGGACACACACACACATTCACACACACTCTCACACACGTACGCACACACACACACACACACACACACACACACACACACATACACTCTTCACCTCTCGACTCCTACCCATTATTCTCCTCTTACGACAGGCAGGGACTTCTTGCTACGGCCGTGTTCTTATCTCTGCAAGCCGAACGGACACACACACAGACGCACACACACACACGCAGACGCACACGCACACGCACACACTCTCCACCTCTCGACTCCTACCCATTAGTCGCCTCTTACGACAGGCAGAGCCTTCTTGCCACGGCCGTGTTCTCATCTCTGTGAGCCGACCGGACACACACACACATTCACACACACTCTCACACACGTACGCACACACACACACACATACACTCTTCACCTCTCGACTCCTACCCATTATTCTCCTCTTACGACAGGCAGGGACTTCTTGCCACGGCCGTGTTCTTATCTCTGCAAGCCGAACGGACACACACATACACACACACTCACACACACACACGCACATACGCACACACACATACATTCTTCACCTCTCGACTCCTACCTATTAGTCGTCTCTCACGACAGGCAGGGCCTTCTTGCCTTGGCCGTGTTCTTATCTCTGCAAGCCGAACGGACACACACACATACTCACACACGCACACACACACGCACACACGCACCCACACACATACACTCTTCACCTCTCGACTCCTACTTATTAGTCGCCCACTCTTCACCTCTCGACTCCTACCAATTAGTCGCCCCGTACGATTTGCATCGCCTTCTTGCCACGGCTGTTTTCTTATTTCTGCAAGCCAAAGGGACACACACACGTACACACACACACACACTCACAAACACACACACACACACGCACGCACACACGCACACACACGTACACTCACACACACAACACGCACACACGCACACACACATACATTCTTCACCTCTCGACTCCTACCTATTAGTCGCCTCTCACGATAGGCAGGGCCTTCTTGCCTTGGCCGTGTTCTTATCACTGCAAGCCGAACGGACACACACACATACTCACACACGCACACACACACGCACACACGCACACAAACATACACTCTTCACCTCTCGACTCCTACCTATTAGTCGCCTCTTACGATAGGCAGGGCCTTCTTGCCTCGGTCGTGTTCTTATTTCTGCAAGCCGAACTAACACACACACATACTCACACACGCACACACACACGCACACACGCACACATACACATACACTCTTCACCTCTGGACTCCTACTTATTACTCGCCTCTTACGACAGGCAGGGCCTTCTTGCCACGGCTGTGTTCTTACCTCTGCGAGCCGAACGGACACAGACACATACTCACACACGCACACACACACGCACACACGCACCCAAACATACACTCTTCACCTCTCAACTCCTACCTATTAGTCGCCTCTTACGATAGGCAGGGCCTTCTTGCCTCAGTCGTGTTCTTATTTCTGCAAGCCGAACTAACACACACACATACTCACACACGCACACACACACGCACACACGCACACACACACATACACTCTTCACCTCTCGACTCCTACTTATTACTCGCCTCTTACGACAGGCAGGGCCTTCTTGCCACGGCTGTGTTCTTATCTCTGCGGGCCGACCGCACACACACACTCACACACACTCACACACCCACACACGCACACACAAACACACGCACACAGGAACAAACGCACACACGCAAACGCACACGCACACACTCTCCACCTCTCGACTCCTATCCATTAGTCGCCTCTTAAGACAGGCAGGGCCTTCTTGCCACGAACGCATTCTTATCTCTGCGAGCCGAACGGACACACACACACACTCACACACAAACACACACACGCAAGCACACATACACTATTCACCTCTCGACTTCTACCCATTATTCTCCTCTTACGACAGGCAGGGACCTCTTGCCACGGCCGTGTTCTCATTTCAGCGAGCCGACCGGAAACACCCACACACGCACACACAAACACACGCACACAGGCACAAACGCACACACGCAAACGCACACGCACACACTCTCCACCTCTCGACTCCTATCCATTAGTCGCCTCTTAAGACAGGCACGGCCTTCTTGCCACGAACGCATTCTTATCTCTGCGAGCCGAACGGACACACACACACACTCACACACAAACACACACACGCACACACTCACATACCCTCTTCACCTCTCGACTCCTATCCATTAGTCGCCTCTTAAGACAGGCAGGGCCTTCTTGCCACGAACGCATTCTTATCTCTGCAAGCCGAACGGACACACACACACGCACACACTCACACACGCACACGCACACCCACACGCACACTTTCTCCACCTCTCGATTCCTATCCATTGGTCGCCTCTTAAGACAGGCAGGGCCTTCTTGCCACGGACGTATTCTCATCTCTGCGAGCCGAACGGACACACACACACGCACAGACAAACACACGCACACAGGCACACACGCACACACGCACACGTACACGCACACGCACACACTCTCCACCTCTCGACTCCTATCCATTAGTCGCCCCTTAAGACAGGCAGGGCCTTCTTGCCTCGGCCGTATTCTTATCTCTGCAAGCCAAACGGACACACAGACATACACACACACACACTCACACACGCACAAACACACGCACACACACACACAGACACATACACTCTTCACCTCTCGACTCCTATTCATTAGACGCCTCTTACGACAGGCAGGGACTTCTTGCCACGGCCGTGTTCTTATCTCTGCGAGCCGAACGGACACACACACACACGAACACACACACACACACAAATACACTCTTCACCTCTCGACTCCTACCCATTAGTCGCCTCTTACGACAGGCATGGACTTATTGCCTCGGCCGTATTCTAATCTCTGCGAGCCGAACGGACACACACATACGTACACACACACTCACACACACACACACACGCACACACGCACGCACACATACCCTCTTCACCTCTCGACTCCTACCCATTAGTCGCCTCTTACGACAGGCAGGGCCTTCTTGCCACGGTTGTGTTCTCATTTCAGCGAGCCGACCGGACACACACACACACGGACACACAAACACACGCACACAGGCACAAACGCACCCACGCAAACGCACACGCACACGCACACACTCTCCACCTCTCGACTTCTATCCATTAGTCGCCTCTTAAGGCAGGCAGGGCCTTCTTGCCACGAACGCATTCTTATCTCTGCGAGCCGAACGGACACACACACACACTCACACAGACAAGCACGCACACACGCTACTTACACGCACACACACATACACTCACGCACACACAAACACGCACACACGCACACACACATACATTCTTCACCTCTCGACTCCTACCTATTAGTCGTCTCTCACGACAGGCAGGGCCTTCTTGCCTCGGCCGTGTTCTTATCTCTGCAAGCCCAACGGACACACACACATACTCACACACGTACACTTACACGCACACACGCACCCACACACATACACTCTTCACCTCTCGACTCCTACCTATTAGTCGCCCACTCTTCACCTCTCGACTCCTACCCATTAGTCGCCCCGTACGATTTGCATCGCCTTCTTGCCACGGCTGTTTACTTATCTCTGCGAGCCGAAGGGACACACACACATACACACACACACACTCACAAACACATACACACACACGCACGCACACACGCACACACACATACACTCACACACACACAAACACGCACACACGCACACACATACATTCTTCACCTCTCGACTCCTACCTATTAGTCGCCTCTTACGACAGGCAGGGCCTTCTTGCCTTGGCCGTGTTCTTATCACTGCAAGCCGAACGGACACACACACCTACTCACACACGCACACACACACGCACACACGCACACACACATACACTCTTCACCTCTCGACTCCTACCTATTAGTCGCCTCTTACGATAGGCAGGGCCTTCTTGCCTCGGTCGTGTTCTTATTTCTGCAAGCCGAACTAACACACACACATACTTACACACGCACACACACACGCACACACGCACACACACACATACACTCTTCACCTCTCGACTCCTACTTATTACTCGCCTCTTACGACAGGCAGGGCCTTCTGCCACGGCTGTGTTCTTATCTCTGCGAGCCGACCGCACACACACACACTCACACACACTCACACACTCACATACACACACACTTAAACACGCAAGCACACACGCACACACACACACACACATACACTCTTCACCTCTCGACTCCTACTTATTACTCGCCTCTTACGACAGGCAGGGCCTTCTTGCCACGGCTGTGTTCTTATCTCTGCGAGCCGACCGCACACACACACACTCACACACACTCACACACTCACATACACACACACTTAAACACGCACGCACACACGCACACACACACACACATACACTCTTCACCTTTCGACTCCTACTTATTACTCGCCTCTTACGACAGGCAGGGCCTTCTTGCCACGAACGCATTCTTATCTCTGCAAGCCGAACGGACACACACACACGCACACACTCACACACGCACACGCACACCCACACGCACACTTTCTCCACCTCTCGATTCCT
This sequence comes from Diabrotica undecimpunctata, assembly GCF_040954645.1. Lineage (NCBI taxonomy): Eukaryota > Metazoa > Arthropoda > Insecta > Coleoptera > Chrysomelidae > Diabrotica > Diabrotica undecimpunctata. The sequence continues at coordinate 16,285 of NW_027311899.1, read as the reverse complement.
ATCCATTGGTCGCCTCTTAAGACAGGCAGGGCCTTCTTGCCACGGACGTATTCTCATCTCTGCGAGCCGAACGGACACACACACACGCACAGACAAACACACGCACACAGGCACACACGCACACACGCACACGTACACGCACACGCACACACTCTCCACCTCTCGACTCCTATCCATTAGTCGCCCCTTAAGACAGGCAGGGCCTTCTTGCCTCGGCCGTATTCTTATCTCTGCAAGCCAAACGGACACACAGACATACACACACACACACTCACACACGCACAAACACACGCACACACACACACAGACACATACACTCTTCACCTCTCGACTCCTATTCATTAGACGCCTCTTACGACAGGCAGGGACTTCTTGCCACGGCCGTGTTCTTATCTCTGCGAGCCGAACGGACACACACACACACGAACACACACACACACACAAATACACTCTTCACCTCTCGACTCCTACCCATTAGTCGCCTCTTACGACAGGCATGGACTTATTGCCTCGGCCGTATTCTAATCTCTGCGAGCCGAACGGACACACACATACGTACACACACACTCACACACACACACACACGCACACACGCACGCACACATACCCTCTTCACCTCTCGACTCCTACCCATTAGTCGCCTCTTACGACAGGCAGGGCCTTCTTGCCACGGTTGTGTTCTCATTTCAGCGAGCCGACCGGACACACACACACACGGACACACAAACACACGCACACAGGCACAAACGCACCCACGCAAACGCACACGCACACGCACACACTCTCCACCTCTCGACTTCTATCCATTAGTCGCCTCTTAAGGCAGGCAGGGCCTTCTTGCCACGAACGCATTCTTATCTCTGCGAGCCGAACGGACACACACACACACTCACACAGACAAGCACGCACACACGCTACTTACACGCACACACACATACACTCACGCACACACAAACACGCACACACGCACACACACATACATTCTTCACCTCTCGACTCCTACCTATTAGTCGTCTCTCACGACAGGCAGGGCCTTCTTGCCTCGGCCGTGTTCTTATCTCTGCAAGCCCAACGGACACACACACATACTCACACACGTACACTTACACGCACACACGCACCCACACACATACACTCTTCACCTCTCGACTCCTACCTATTAGTCGCCCACTCTTCACCTCTCGACTCCTACCCATTAGTCGCCCCGTACGATTTGCATCGCCTTCTTGCCACGGCTGTTTACTTATCTCTGCGAGCCGAAGGGACACACACACATACACACACACACACTCACAAACACATACACACACACGCACGCACACACGCACACACACATACACTCACACACACACAAACACGCACACACGCACACACACATACATTCTTCACCTCTCGACTCCTACCTATTAGTCGCCTCTTACGACAGGCAGGGCCTTCTTGCCTTGGCCGTGTTCTTATCACTGCAAGCCGAACGGACACACACACCTACTCACACACGCACACATACACGCACACACGCACACACACATACACTCTTCACCTCTCGACTCCTACCTATTAGTCGCCTCTTACGATAGGCAGGGCCTTCTTGCCTCGGTCGTGTTCTTATTTCTGCAAGCCGAACTAACACACACACATACTTACACACGCACACACACACGCACACACGCACACACACACATACACTCTTCACCTCTCGACTCCTACTTATTACTCGCCTCTTACGACAGGCAGGGCCTTCTGCCACGGCTGTGTTCTTATCTCTGCGAGCCGACCGCACACACACACACTCACACACACTCACACACTCACATACACACACACTTAAACACGCAAGCACACACGCACACACACACACACACATACACTCTTCACCTCTCGACTCCTACTTATTACTCGCCTCTTACGACAGGCAGGGCCTTCTTGCCACGGCTGTGTTCTTATCTCTGCGAGCCGACCGCACACACACACACTCACACACACTCACACACTCACATACACACACACTTAAACACGCACGCACACACGCACACACACACACACATACACTCTTCACCTTTCGACTCCTACTTATTACTCGCCTCTTACGACAGGCAGGGCCTTCTGCCACGGCTGTGTTCTTATCTCTGCGAGCCGACCGCACACACACACACTCACACACACTCACACACTCACATACACACACACTTAAACACGCACGCACACACGCACACACACACATACACTCTTCACCTCTCGACTCCTACCCATTATTCTCCTCTTTCGACGGGCAGGGACTTCTTGCCACGGCCGTGTTCTTATCTCTGCAAGCCGAACGGACACACACACACACACGCACACACAAACACACGCACACAGGCACACACGCACACACGCACACGCACACGTACGCGCACACAGTCTCCACCTCTCGACTCCTATCCATTAGTCGCCTGTTACGACAGGCAGGGCCTTCTTGCTACGGACGTGTTCTTATCTCTGCACGCCAAACGGACACACACACACACACTCGCACACACACATACACACACATACACGCTTCACCTCTCGACTCCTACCTATTAGTCGCCTCTTACGACATTCAGGGACTTCTTGCCACGGCCGTGTTCTTATCTCTGCGAGCCGAACGGACACACACACACTCACACACACACGCCTGCAAACACGCACACACACACGCACCCACGCACACGCACACGCACATGCACACGCACACACTCTCCACCTCTCGACTCCTATCCATTAGCCGTCTCTTAAGACAGGCAGGGCCTTCTTGCCCCGGCCGTATTCCTATCTCTGGAAGCCGAGCGGACAAACACACACACACACACACGCACGCACACACGCACTCACACACACTCACACACGCACAAACACACGCACACACGCACACACACACATACACTCTTCACCTTTCGACTCCTACCCATTAGTCGCCTCTTACAACAGGCAGGGACTACTTGCCACAGTCGAGTTCTTATCTCTGTGTGCCGAACAGACACACACTCACACACACACTCACACACACACGCACGCACACACGCACACACACACACGCACCCACGCACACGCACACGCACACGCACACGCACACGCACACGCACACACTCTCCACCTCTCGACTCCTATCCATTAGTCGCCGTATTCTTATCTCTGCAAGCCAAACGGACACACAGACATACACACACACACTCACACACGCACAAACACACGCACACACACAGACATACACACACACACTCACACACACACGCACACACACACGCACACACACACAAATACACTCTTCACCTCTCGACTCCTACCCATTAGTCGCCTCTTACGACAGGCATGGACTTATTGCCTCGGCCGTATTCTAATCTCTGCGAGCCGAACGGACACCCACATACGTACACACACACTCACACACACACACACGCACACACGCACGCACACATACCCTCTTCACCTCTCGACTCCTACCCATTAGTCGCCTCTTACGACAGGCAGGGCCTTCTTGCCACGGTTGTGTTCTCATTTCAGCGAGCCGACCGGACACACACACACACGGACACACAAACACACTCACACAGGCACAAACGCACCCACGCAAACGCACACGCACACGCACACACTCTCCACCTCTCGACTTCTATCCATTAGTCGCCTCTTAAGACAGGCAGGGCCTTCTTGCCACGAACGCATTCTTATCTCTGCGAGCCGAACGGACACACACACACACTCACACAGACAAGCACGCACACACGCCACTTACACGCACACACACATACACTCACGTACACACAAACACGCACACACGCACACACACATACATTCTTCACCTCTCGACTCCTACCTACTAGTCGTCTCTCACGACAGGCAGGGCCTTCTTGCCTCGGCCGTGTTCTTATCTCTGCAAGCCGAACGGACACACACACATACTCACACACGCACACACACACGCACACACGCACCCACACACATACACTCTTCACCTCTCGACTCCTACCTATTAGTCGCCCACTCTTCACCTCTCGACTCCTACCCATTAGTCGCCTTGTACGATTTGCATCGCCTTCTTGCCACGGCTGTTTACTTATCTCTGCGAGCCGAAGGGACACACACATACACACACACACACTCACAAACACATACACACACACGCACGCACACACGCACACACACATACACTCACACACACACAAACACGCACACACGCACACACACATACATTCTTCACCTCTCGACTCCTACCTATTAGTCGCCTCTTACGACAGGCAGGGCCTTCTTGCCTTGGCCGTGTTCTTATCACTGCAAGCCGAACGGACACACACACCTACTCACACACGCACACACACACGCACACACGCACACACACATACACTCTTCACCTGTCGACTCCTACTTATTACTCGCCTCTTACGTCAGGCAGGGCCTTCTGCCACGGCTGTGTTCTTATCTCTGCCAGCCGACCGCACACACACACACTCACACACACTCACACACTCACATACACACACACTTAAACACGCAAGCACACACGCACACACACACACACACACACATACACTCTCCACCTCTCGACTCCTACTTATTACTCGCCTCGTACGACAGGCAGGGCCTTCTTGCCACGGCTGTGTTCTTATCTCTGAGAGCCGACCGCACACACACACACTCACACACACTCACACACTCACATACACACACACTTAAACACGCAAGCACACACGCACACACACACACACACATACACTCTTCACCTCTCGACTCCTACTTATTACTCGCCTCTTACGACAGGCAGGGCCTTCTTGCCACGGCTGTGTTCTTATCTCTGCGAGCCGACCGCACACACACACACTCACACACACTCACACACTCACATACACACACACTTAAACACACACACACACACGCACACACAAACACACGCACACAGGCACACACGCACACACGCACACGCACACGTACGCGCACACAGTCTCCACCTCTCAACTCCTATCCATTAGTCGCCTGTTACGACAGGCAGGGCCTTCTTGCTACGGACGTGTTCTTATCTCTGCAAGCCAAACGGACACACACACACACTCGCACACACACATACACACACATACACGCTTGACCTCTCGACTCCTACCTATTAGTCGCCTCTTACGACATTCAGGGACTTCTTGCCACGGCCGTGTTCTTATCTCTGCGAGCCGAACGGACACACACACACTCACACACACACGCCCGCAAACACGCACACACACACGCACCCACGCACACGCACACGCACACGCACACGCACACGCACACGCACACGCACACAGTCTCCACCTCTCGACTCCTATCCATTAGCCGCCTCTTAAGACAGGCAGGGCCTTCTTGCCCCGGCCGTATTCCTATCTCTGGAAGCCGAGCGGACAAACACACACACACGCACGCACGCACACACGCACACACACACACTCACACACGCACAAACACACGCACACACACACACATACACTCTTCACCTTTCGACTCCTACCCATTAGTCGGCTCTTACAACAGGCAGGGACTACTTGCCACAGTCGAGTTCTTATCTCTGTGTGCCGAACAGACACACACACTCACACACACACTCACACACACACGCACGCACACACACACGCACCCACGCACACGCACACGCACACGCACACGCACACGCACACGCACACGCACACGCACACGCACACGCACACGCACACACTCTCCACCTCTCGACTCCTATCCATTAGTCGCCTCTTAAGACAGGCAGGGCCTTCTTGCCACGGACGTATTCTTATCTCTGCACGCAGAACGGACACACATACATACACTCGCACACACACACATACACGCTTCACCTCTCGACTCCTACCCATTAGTCGACTCTTACGACATTCAGGGACTTCTTGCCACGGCCGTGTGTGCCACGCACACACGCACACACACACATACACTCTTCACCTCTCGACTCCTACTTATTACTCGCCTCTTACGACAGGCAGGGCCTTCTTGCCACGGCTGTGTTCTTACCTCTGCGAGCCGAACGGACACACACACATACTCACACACTCACAAACACACACACACACACGCACGCACACACGCACACACACATACACTCACACACACACAAACACGCACACACGCACACACACATACATTCTTCACCTCTTGACTCCTACCTATTAGTCGCCTCTTACGATAGGCAGGGCCTTCTTGCCTTGGAAGTGTTCTTATCACTGCAAGCCGAACGGACACACACACATACTCACACACGCACACACACACGCACACACGCACACAAACATACACTCTTTACCTCTCGACTCCTACCTATTAGTCGCCCTTTACGATAGGCAGGGCCTTCTTGCCTCAGTCGTGTTCTTATTTCTGAAAGCCGAACTAACACACACACATACTCACACAAGCACACACACACGCACACACGCACACACGCACACACACACATACACTCTTCACCTCTCGACCCCTACCTTTTAGTCGCCTCTTACGAGAGGCAGGACCTTCTTGCCCCGGCCGTATTCATATCTCTGCAAGCCGAACGGACACACACACTCATACACACACACTCACACACGCACAAACACACATACACGCACACACGCACACACACATACACTCTTCACCTCTCATTTGGAACATTTGGAACATTTTTTTCAAATTTTCCAAAAAAAAAAATTTTGTTTATTGTTTCGGTACATGCACTTGGTCCAGCTTATTGCAAGCATGTGATTTTTTCTGTTCGCTTAACCCCAGTTTGTCGGAAAAATAGAAAAATCGAATTAAAAAATCTACAGTTTTTTCCATTTGTCCTTCATAACGATGCATAATTTTTAGCCACATGTGTAGGTTTTTTTAATCAGCAGGCCACCCTTAATCGAAATAATTTAAATTTTAAACGAAATATACACTTTTAATTTTCACGAAATTTTCAGCAAATACAGACATCCAAGTGGAAATTTTTCTCACGAACCGTTAGATATAGGAAAATTCCGAGTATGGCAGAAGAACGAGCGGCCAATTTTATGTAGGAAATGTTCATTTGCTTGACTCTCAGACCAAAATTGACGTCAATATAGCCGATTAACGAAATTTGATAAAAATCCAATAATCTACAGTTTTTTCGATTTTCCGGCCAAACGGTGCATAATTTCTGGCAACGTGTTTAGATTTTTTTAATCAGCAGGGCACCCTTAATCGAAATAATTAAAATTAAAAAAAAAATATACACTTTTAATTTTCACGAAATTTTCAGCAAATACAGACATCCAAGTGGAAATTTTTCTCACGAACCCTTAGATGTAGGAAAATTCCGAGTGTGGCAGAAGAACGAGCGGCCAATTTTATGTAGAAAATGTTCATTCGCTTGACTCTCGGACAAAAATTGACGCCAATATAGCCGATTAACCAAATTCGATAAAAATCCAAGGGTACGCCCTTGGAACATTTTTTTCAAATTTTCCAAAAAAAAAAATCTTGTTTATTGTTTCGGTACATGCACTTGGTCCAGCTTATTGCAAGCATGTGATTTTTTCTGTTCGCTTAACCCCAGTTTGTCGGAAAAATAGAAAAATCGAATTAAAAATCTACAGTTTTTTCCATTTTCCGGCATAACGATGCATAATTTTTAGCCACATGTGTAGGTTTTTTGAATCAGCAGGCCACCCTTAATCGAAATAATTCAAATTTTAAACGAAATATACACTTTTAATTTTCACGAAATTTTCAGCAAATACAGACATCCAAGTGGAAATTTTTCTCACGAACCCTTGGATGTAGGAAAATTCCGAGTGTGGCAGAAAAACGAGCGGCCAATTTTATGTAGAAAATGTTCATTCGCTTGACTTTCGGACCAAAATTGACGCCAATATAGCCGATTAACGAAATTTGATAAAAATCCAATAATCTACAGTTTTTTCGATTTTCCGGCCAAAGGGTGCATAACTTCTGGCAACGTGTTCAGATTTTTTTAATCAGCAGCCCACCCTTAATCGAAATAATTAAAATTAAAAAAAAAATATACACTTTTAATTTTCACGAAATTTTCAGCAAATACAGACATCCAAGTGGAAATTTTTCTTACGAACCGTTAGATGTAGGAAAATTCCGAGTATGCCAGAACAACGAGCGGCCAATTTTATGTAGAAAATGTTCATTCGCTTGACTCTCAGACCAAAATTGACGTCAATATAGCCGATTAACGAAATTTGATAAAAATCCAATAATCTACAGTTGTTTCGATTTTCCGGCCAAACGGTGCATAATTTTTGGCAACGTGTTTAGATTTTTTTAATCAGCAGGCCACCGTTAATCGAAATAATTAAAATTTTAAACAAAATATACACTTTTAATTTTCACGAAATTTTCAGCAAATAAATACATCCAAGTGGAAATTTTTCTCACGAACCGTTAAATGTAGGAAAATTCCGAGTATGGCAGAAGAACGAGCGGCCAATTTTATGTAGGAAATGGTTATTCGCTTGACTCTCAGACCAAAATTGACGTCAATATAGCCGATTAACGAAATTTGATAAAAATCCAATAATCTACAGTTTTTTCGATTTTCCGGCCAAACGGTGCATAATTTCTTGAAACGTGTTTAGATTTTTTTAATCAGCAGGCCACCCTTAATCGAAATAATTAAAATTAAAAAAAAAAAATATACACTTTTAATTTTCACGAAATTTTCAGCAAATACAGACATATAAGTGGAAATTTTTCTCACGAACCCTTAGATGTAGGAAAATTCCGGATATGGTAGAAGAACGAGCGGCCAATTTTATGTAGAAAATGTTCATTCGCTTGACTCTCGGACCAAAATTGAAGCCAATATAGCCGATTAACCAAATTCGATAAAAATCCAAGGGTACCCCCTTGGAACATTTTTTCCAAATTTTCCAAAAAAAAAAATTTTGTTTATTGTTTCGGTACATGCACTTGGTCCAGCTTATTGCAAGCATGTGATTTTTTCTGTTCGCTTAACCCCAGTTCGCCGGAAAAGCGGAAAAATCGAATTAAAAAATCTACAGTTTTTTCCATTTTCCGGCATAACGATGCATAATTTTTAGCCACATGTGTAGGTTTTTTTAATCAGCAGGCCACCCTTAATCGAAATAATTTAAATTTTAAACGAAATATACACTTTTAATTTTCACGAAATTTTCAGCAAATACAGACATCCAAGTGGAAATTTTTCTCACGAACCGTTAGATATAGGAAAATTCCGAGTATGGCAGAAGAACGAGCGGCCAATTTTATGTAGGAAATGTTCATTTGCTTGACTCTCAGACCAAAATTGACGTCAATATAGCCGATTAACGAAATTTGATAAAAATCCAATAATCTACAGTTTTTTCGATTATCCGGCCAAACGGTGCATAATTTCCGGCAACGTGTTTAGATTTTTTTAATCAGCAGGCCACCCTTAATTGAAATAATTGAAATTTAAAAAAATATATACACTTTTAATTTTCACGAAATTTTCAGCAAATACAGACATCCAAGTGTATATTTTTCTCACGAACCGTTAGATGTAGGAAAATTCTGAGCATGGCAGAAGAACTAGCAGCCAATTTTATGTAGGAACTGTGTATTCGCTTGACTCTCAGACCAAAATTGACGCTAATATAGCCGATTAACCAAATTCGATAAAAATCCAAGGGTACCCCCTTGGAACATTTTTTTCAATTTTCCAAAAAAAAAATTTTGTATATTCTTTCGGTACATGCACTTGGTCCAGCTTATTGCAAGCATGTGATTTTTTCTGTTCGCTTAACCTCAGTTTGTCGGAAAAATAGAAAAATCGAATTATAAAATCTACAGTTTTTTCCATTTTCCGGCATAACGATGCATAATTTTTAGCCACATATGTAGATTTTTTTAATCAGCAGGCCACCCTTAATCGAAATAATTCAAATTTTAAACGAAATATACACTTTTAATTTTCACGAAATTTTCAGCAAATACAGACATCCAAGTGGAAATTTTTCTCACGAACCGTTAGATGTAGGAAAATTCTGAGTATGGCAGAAGAACGAGCGGCCAATTTTATGTAGAAAATGTTCATTCGCTTGACTCTCGGACCAAAATTGACGCCAATATAGCTGATTAACGAAATTTGATAAAAAACCAATAATCTACAGTTTTTTCGATTTTCCGGCCAAAGGGTGCATAATTTCTGGCAACGTGTTTAGATTTTTTTAATCAGCAGCCTACCCTTAATCGAAATAATTAAAATTAAAAAAAAATATATACACTTTTAATTTTCACGAAATTTTCAGCAAATACAGACATCCAAGTGGAAATTTTTCCCACGAACCGTTAGATGTAGGAAAATACCGAGTATGGCAGAAGAACGAGCGGCCAATTTTATGTAGGAAATGTTCATTCGCTTGACTCTCAGACCAAAATTGACGTCAATATAGCCGATTAAAGAAATTTGATAAAAATCCAATAATCTACAGTTGTTTCGATTTTCCGGCCAAACGGTGCATAATTTTTGGCAACGTGTTTAGATTTTTTAATCAGCATGCCTTTGTTAATCGAAATATTTAAAATTTTAAACAAAATATACACTTTTAATTTTCACGAAATTTTCAGCAAATACAGACATCCAAGTGGAAATTTTTCTCACGAACCGTTAGATGTAGGAAAATTCCGAGTATGGCAGAAGAACAAGCGGCCAATTTTATGTAGGAAATGTTCATTCGCTTGACTCTCAGACCAAAATTGACGTCAATATAAACGATTAACGAAATTTGATAAAATCCAATAATCTACAGTTTTTTCGATTTTCCGGCCAAACGGTGCATAAATTTTCGCAACGTGTTTAGATTTTTTTAATCAGCAGGCTACCCTTAATCGAAAGAATTAAAATTTAAAAAAAAATATACACTTTTAATTTTCACGAAATTTTCAGCAAATACAGACATCCAAGTGGAAATTTTTCTCACGAACCCTTAGATGTAGGAAAATTCCGAGTATGGCAGAAGAACGAGCGGCCAATTTTATGTAGAAAATGTTCATTCGCTTGACTCTCGGACCAAAATTGACGCCAATATAGCCGATTAACCAAATTCGATAAAAATCCAAGGGTACCCCCTTTATTGTTTCGGTTTATTGTTTCGGTACATGCACTTGGTCCAGCTTATTGCAAGCATGTGATTTTTTCTAATCGCTTAACCCCAGTTTGCCGGAAAAGAGGAAAAATCGAATTAAAAAATCTACAGTTTTTTCCATTTTCCGGCAAAACGGTGCATAATTTTCAGCCAGATGTGTAGTTTTTTTTAATCAGCAGGCCACCCTTAATCGAAATATTTAAAATTTTAAACAAAATATACACTTTTAATTTTCACGAAATTTTCAGCAAATACAGACATTCAAGTGGAAATTTTTCTCACGAACCGTTAGATGTAGGAAGATTCCGAGAATGGCAGAAGAACGAGCGGCCAATTTTATGTAGGAACTGTGTATTCGCTTGACTCTCGGACCAAAATTGACGCCAATATAGCCGATTAACGAAATTTGATAAAAATCCAATAATCTACAGTTTTTCGCTTTTTCGGCCAAATGGTGCACAATTTCTCGCAACGTGTTTAGGTTTTTTTAATCAGCAGGCCACCCTTAATCGAAATAATTAAAATTTTAAACAAAATATACACTTTTAATTTTCACGAAATTTTCAGCAAATACAGACATTCAAGTGGAAATTTTTTTCACGAACCGTTAGATGTAGGAAAATTCCGAGTATGGCAGAAGAACAAGCGGCCAATTTTATGTAGGAAATGTTCATTCTCTTGACTCTCAGACCAAAATTGACGTCAATATAGCCGATTAACGAAATTTGATAAAAATCCAATAATCTACAGTTTTTTCGATTTTCCGGCCAAACGGTGCATAATTTCTTGCAACGTGTTTAGATTTTTTTAATCAGCAGGCCACCCTTAATCGAAATAATTAAAATTTAAAAAAAAATATATACACTTTTAATTTTCACGAAATTTTCAGCAAATACATACAAGTGGAAATTTTTCTCACGAACCGTTAGATGTAGGAAGATTCCGAGAATGGCAGAAGAACGAGCGGCCAATTTTATGTAGGAACTGTGTATTCGCTTGACTCTCGGACCAAAATTGACGCCAATATAGCCGATTAACGAAATTTGATAAAAATCCAATAATCTACAGTTTTTTCGATTTTTCGGCCAAATGGTGCATAATTTCTCGCAACGTGTTTAGATTTTTTTAATCAGCAGGCCACCCTTAATCGAAATAATTAAAATTTTAAACAAAATATACACTTTTAATTTTTACGAAATTTTCAGCAAATACAGACATTCAAGTGGAAATTTTTTTCACGAACCGTTAGATGTAGGAAAATTCCGAGTATGGCAGAAGAACGAGCGGCCAATTTTATGTAGGAATTGTTCATTCGCTTGACTCTCAGACCAAAATTGACGTCAATATAGCCGATTAACGAAATTTGATAAAAATCCAATAATCTACAGTTTTTTCGATTTTCCGGCCAAACGGTGCATAATTTCTTGCAACGTGTTTAGATTTTTTTAATCAGCAGGCCACCCTTAATCGAAATAATTCAAATTTTAAACGAAATATACACTTTTAATTTTCACGAAATTTTCAGCAAATACAGACATCCAAGTGGAAATTTTTCTCACGAACCGTTAGATGTAGGAAAATTCTGAGTATGGCAGAAGAACGAGCGGCCAATTTTATGTAGAAAATGTTCATTCGCTTGACTCTCGGACCAAAATTGACGCCAATATAGCTGATTAACGAAATTTGATAAAAAACCAATAATCTACAGTTTTTTCGATCTTCCGGCCAAAGGGTGCATAATTTCTGGCAACGTGTTTAGATTTTTTTAATCAGCAGCCTACCCTTAATCGAAATAATTAAAATTAAAAAAAATATATACACTTTTAATTTTCACGAAATTTTCAGCAAATACAGACATCCAAGTGGAAATTTTTCTCACGAACCGTTAGATGTAGGAAAATTCCGAGTATGGCAGAAGAACGAGCGGCCAATTTTATGTAGGAAATGTTCATTCGCTTGACTCTCAGACCAAAATTGACGTCAATATAAACGATTAACGAAATTTGATAAAAATCCAATAATCTACAGTTTTTTCGATTTTCCGGCCAAACGGTGCATAAATTTTCGCAACGTGTTTAGATTTTTTTAATCAGCAGGCTACCCTTAATCGAAAGAATTAAAATTTAAAAAAAAATATACACTTTTAATTTTCACGAAATTTTCAGCAAATACAGACATCCAAGTGGAAATTTTTCTCACGAACCCATAGATGTAGGAAAATTCCGAGTATGGCAGAAGAACGAGCGGCCAATTTTATGTAGAAAATGTTCATTCGCTGGCTCTCGGACCAAAATTGACGCCAATATAGCCGATTAACCAAATTCGATAAAAATCCAAGGGTACCCCCTTTATTGTTTCAGTTTATTGTTTCGGTACATGCACTTGGTCCAGCTTATTGCAAGCATGTGATTTTTTCTAATCGCTTAACCCCAGTTTGCCGGAAAAGAGGAAAAATCGAATTAAAAAATCTACAGTTTTTTCCATTTTCCGGCAAAACGGTGCATAATTTTCAGCCAGATGTGTAGATTTTTTTAATCAGCAGGCCACCCTTAATCGAAATAATTCAAATTTAAACGAAATATACACTTTTAATTTTCACGAAATTTTCAGCAAATACAGACATCCAAGTGGAATTTTTTCTCACGAACCGTTAGATGTAGGAAAATTCTGTGTATGGCAGAAGAACGAGCGGCCAATTTTATGTTGAAAATGTTCATTCGCTTGACTCTCGGACCAAAATTGACGCCAATATAGCCGATTAACGAAATTTGATAAAAATCCAATAATCTACAGTTTTTTCGATTTTCGGCCAAACTGTGCATAATTTCTGGCAACGTGTTTAGATTTTTTTAATCAGCAGGCCACCCTCAGTCGAAATATTTAAAATTTAAAAAAACATATACACTTTTAATTTTCACGAAATTTTCAGCAAATACAGACATTCAAGTGGAAATTTTTCTCACGAACCGTTAGATGTAGGAAGATTCCGAGAATGGCAGAAGAACGAGCGGCCAATTTTATGTAGGAACTGTGTATTCGCTTGACTCTCGGACCAAAATTGACGCCAATATAGCCGATTAACGAAATTTGATAAAAATCCAATAATCTACAGTTTTTTCGATTTTTCGGCCAAATGGTGCATAATTTCTCGCAACGTGTTTAGATTTTTTTAATCAGCAGGCCACCCTTAATCGAAATAATTAAAATTTTAAACAAAATATACACTTTTAATTTTCACGAAATTTTCAGCAAATACAGACATTCAAGTGGAAATTTTTTTCACGAACCGTTAGATGTAGGAAAATTCCGAGTATGGCAGAAGAACGAGCGGCCAATTTTATGTAGGAAATGTTCATTCGCTTGACTCTCAGACCAAAATTGACGTCAATATAGCCGATTAACGAAATTTGATAAAAATCCAATAATCTACAGTTTTTTCGATTTTCCGGCCAAACGGTGCATAATTTCTTGCAACGTGTTTAGATTTTTTTAATCAGCAGGCCACCCTTAATCGAAATAATTAAAATTTAAAAAAAAATATATACACTTTTAATTTTCACGAAATTTTCAGCAAATACATACAAGTGGAAATTTTTCTCACGAACCGTTAGATGTAGGAAGATTCCGAGAATGGCAGAAGAACGAGCGGCCAATTTTATGTAGGAACTGTGTATTCGCTTGACTCTCGGACCAAAATTGACGCCAATATAGCCGATTAACGAAATTTGATAAAAATCCAATAATCTACAGTTTTTTCGATTTTTCGGCCAAATGGTGCATAATTTCTCGCAACGTGTTTAGATTTTTTTAATCAGCAGGCCACCCTTAATCGAAATAATTAAAATTTTAAACAAAATATACACTTTTAATTTTCACGAAATTTTCAGCAAATAGACATTCAAGTGGAAATTTTTTTCACGAACCGTTAGATGTAGGAAAATTCCGAGTATGGCAGAAGAACGAGCGGCCAATTTTATG
The DNA here is from genome assembly GCF_040954645.1 of Diabrotica undecimpunctata. Taxonomy (NCBI): domain Eukaryota; kingdom Metazoa; phylum Arthropoda; class Insecta; order Coleoptera; family Chrysomelidae; genus Diabrotica; species Diabrotica undecimpunctata. The sequence goes on along the minus strand of NW_027311899.1, from coordinate 1,196 downwards.
TAGGAAGTGTTCATTCGCTTGACTCTCAGACCAAAATTGACGTCAATATAGCCGATTAACGAAATTTGATAAAAATCCAATAATCTACAGTTTTTCGATTTTCCGGCCAAACGGTGCATAATTTCTTGCAACGTGTTTAGATTTTTTTAATCAGCAGGCCACCCTTAATCGAAATAATTAAAATTTTAAACAAAATATACACTTTTAATTTTCACGAAATTTCAGCAAATACAGACATACAAGTGGAAATTTTTCTCACGAACCCTTAGATGTAGGAAAATTCCGGATATGGTAGAAGAACGAGCGGCCAATTTTATGTAGAAAATGTTCATTCGCTTGACTCTCGGACCAAAATTGAAGCCAATATAGCCGATTAACCAAATTCGATAAAAATCCAAGGGTACCCCCTTGGAACATTTTTTCCAAATTTTCCAAACAAAAAAATTTTGTTTATTGTTTTGGTACATGCACTTGGTCCAGCTTATTGCAAGCATGTGATTTTTTCTGTTCGCTTAACCCCAGTTCGCCGGAAAAGAGGAAAAATCGAATTAAAAAATCTACAGTTTTTTCCATTTTCCGGCCAAACGGTGCATAATTTCCGGCAACGTGTTTAGATTTTTTTAATCAGCAGGCCACCCTTAATTGAAATAATTGAAATTTAAAAAAATATATACACTTTTAATTTTCACGAAATTTTCAGCAAATACAGACATCCAAGTGTATATTTTTCTCACGAACCGTTAGATGTAGGAAAATTCTGAGCATGGCAGAAGAACTAGCAGCCAATTTTATGTAGGAACTGTGTATTTGCTTGACTCTCAGACCAAAATTGACGCTAATATAGCCGATTAACCAAATTCGATAAAAATCCAAGGGTACCCCCTTGGAACATTTTTTTCAAATTTTCCAAAAAAAAAAAATTTTGTTTATTCTTTCGGTACATGCACTTGGTCCAGCTTATTGCAAGCATGTGATTTTTTCTGTTCGCTTAACCTCAGTTTGTCGGAAAAATAGAAAAATCGAATTAAAAATCTACAGTTTTTTCCATTTTCCGGCATAACGATGCATAATTTTTAGCCACATGTGTAGATTTTTTTAATCAGCAGGCCACCCTTAATCGAAATAATTCAAATTTTAAACGAAATATACACTTTTAATTTTCACGAAATTTTCAGCAAATACAGACATCCAAGTGG